>NC_133464.1:39080000-39380000 GCF_048565385.1 Saimiri boliviensis | reverse complement strand
AGTGGATATTTTAAACCAAAGGCTCACAAATTTTACAATACTTTTAGTGTACTTCAAAAATTATTGAAAGACATATTTTTGATACATTACTGTAGAGTGCATTAAAGACCTATTTTTTTCATTAGCTAACATGATTTTATGTATTATCCATTTGTAGCCTAGTTTATTATATGTACTCTGTCTGTAAGATATTAAAACCGCATTTCAGCTAGAATATTCTGCGTTAATACTATAAAGACAGATTTGCTGTTCTCTCATGTATTCTAAATTAATAAACTTTTACTAAATTGCCAAATGATTTCTGTACTACATGATCTTTAAATATTCCTTTCTGTCTACTGCCCTAGAGATGTACAATACAAAATTCAAAATACTTAGTCCACTAAAGCCAAGAGCTAACAAGCAAAAATCCTTCCTGACACTCAAGACACCATGAGAAATCTGTCCAGAGGGAGAGATGCTTCTGAGATACGTGGATAGAACTTAAGCAAGCCAGAAGGAGCAGGGAGGAGACATTACAAGTTTTAGACATAGTAAAGACATTCTTAGAACCATCAAATATTGCTAATTTAGAAATGAAAAAGAATAAGCTAAAGAAATGAAAACGCTAACTTTTTGAGAAACAAACTTTCCAAACAGATATTTTCTCAAAAACCGTATTTTAATCATTCAGTAGATATTATATATCTTTCTTCTTTTAGGGTATTTTTATATGTCTACTACTTGCTGTCACTGGATTTTAAATTATGAGTAGGGTGGCTCTAAGAGACTGTGTCACTTTCTTTTTTTCTTTTTTTTTTTTTTTTTTGAGATGGAGTCTCACTCTGTCTCCAGGCCAGAGTGGAGTGGAGCAATCTCGGCTCACTGCAACCTCTGCCTCCTGAGTTCAAGCAATTCTCCTGCCTTAGCCTCCCAAGTAGCTGGGACTACAACCATGCCACCACGCCCAGCTAATTTTTGTATTTTTAGTAGAGATTGGATTTCACCATGTTGGCCAGGCTGGTCTCTATCTCCTGACCTCATGATCCACCGGCTGGGGCTTCCCACAGTGCTGGGATTACAGGCGTGAGCCACATGCAGCCCTGTGTTACTTTCAATTGCAGGCAGCAGGAGCAGATGCGTGGTCCTATGTGGCCATCCCCATCAGCAGCTGTTTAGAAGCCACAGTTGATATGGCAGAACCACCCAATGAAAGAACTCTGGTTCCTCGGGTCACTGTATGGAGAAGAGCTACTCAGAAGAGTCGCCTGACCTGCTTTACAATTAGCATGAGAAAGAAATAAACCCTGGTATATTAAATCACTAATAGTTCAGGATTTCTTTGAGACTGCAACAAAGCCTAATTTATCTTGAGAATACCCTCATATAAGCTAGATAACACCATCTTCAATTTCTCCCTCTTATTCATTGACTGTGTCACAACAGTCCACACATGTATTCAGCTTCTCTAACTACTGAGCTAGGTTCAACTACTAGATTGCTATTATAAACCTGGGTAACATAGCAAGACCCCATCTCTACAAATAATTAAAAATTAGCTGGGCATGGAGGTGCATGCCTGTAATCCTAGCTACTTGGGAGGCTGAGGTGGGAGGATCACCTGAGCCCAGGAGTTTAAGGCTGCAGTTTGCTATGATCATGCCACTGACCTCCAAGAGAAAGATCCTGTCTAAAATATATATATATATATATATATATATATATATATATATATATATAAAATTTTAATTTTTAAGAAATTTTTATTCGAAGTTGCTGTTATAATTCTAAGAGGTGTTATCGTATCCTCCTAATTGGTCTCTCTGCTTGGAGACATCCCTCGCCCTCCACTACCCTACATATCAATCCCTTTAAGTGTCAACTAGGTTAGCCTTCTAAAGCTCAAAACTCATTGAGTGATTCACCTGCTTAAAAACATTCCACAGTCTACCTTTCTACCTCATTTCCTACAACATCGGCTTTTGTGCTCACCATGGAAAACTCATCTTCCTTGAACACCCCAACCTTTTCACACTTCTTTGTTGAGTGTCTACTCCCTCCGACCTGATGGCCCACCTCACTCTGCCATTCTCAGCTTGGCCACCTCCCATGATAAAGCACTTGCTGGCACAAATCTGGTGGAATGAATCACACCTTCTGCTCATGCTCTGCAAATTGTTCTGCTATAACTAAAATGATAACTAATATTTATTGAAGACTTACTTTTCATCAGGCACTTAAACACTTTCTACATAGATTGTTCCAGTTAACTCTCACAAAAAGCCTATGAGGTAACTATTAATTACTATTATGCCCATTTTACAAACGAGGGAACTAAGGATTGGGCTGAGTAGCCAACCTGTGTTTTTACACAGCTAGTGAGTGACAGAACCAGCATAAGGACATTTCTCAGTTGGACATATGAGTATCAGGTTCATGCCCTTAACCACTATGCTTTTTGGTTCCCATTCAAGACAAAAATGCTTCTAATCTCTTTTTCTACCATTTCTCCTGTACACCCAGTAATTCAGCTGTGTTAGGCAGACACGTGCTTAGCATGTATTCCCTCCTCTTGGAAGAGTCTTTTTCATTTTGTTTGTCCAGCCACTCCCACTGGTGTTTCATATGTCAGCCCTAGCATCCCCTTTTCTCCATTCCCATGTTGAATGAATGCTTCCCTCACTGCTTCCTACACACATGTCTGCTGTAGCATGGACTACTCTGTGTCCTAACCATCAGTGCAATTTTCTCTTTCACTCTCAACACCAAAGAGCTACTTGAGGGCCGACATTATGCTTAGTTGCTATCCCCAGCACCTGCCTGTCTGGCTTGCAGCATGCTCTCATTAAATGTGTCTGAGTGAATGAATGAAATGAATGCTGTGGATTTTAATATTCACATTTTATCACTATTAAAAACTTGGTCTTCCAAGTTGTTAACTTTTTATTTTCGAATAAAGGAAATTTTTTGTCCCTTTTAAACAATTTTCTGATGAAAGATTTCATTTGTGAGTTATATTTCAGTTCCATTCAATATTACATTTCTTAATTATTTATTTCACTCATATATGAATGAGCACATATATATTACAGAAAATTAAAGCCCTGTAGTGAGAATTAAAATGAAATTTTCTCCTAAACTTTTTATGAGAAAACTTAAATTTCAGAACTTAATCTTAAAATGTAACATTTTTAATTTTATTATTTCTTTTGTAGTTTCCTGAAGGATCTAATAGTCACCTGAGAAAACAATAATAATAGTGGTCTAAAAGTATTGAGCTTATTATATGTAATAATCTCTGTTTTCATGTTTTACATTAAGTAGCTCATATATTCCTCACAGCAACTCTACAAGATTGATATTATTACTATCTCCATTTTATGGATAAGAAACTAAGGAACTTTGAGATTAACTAATTTAAAGTCATAGAGCTAGTGAAAACAGAATGTGAAGGCTATTTTCAAACTTGAAGCCATCTTATATAAATATTTTAAAGGGAGATGAAGTTTTTCATGTTAATGCCTATACTTCCTAACTAATAAGAATGATAAAATGGAAGTAGCCTATATTTAAGCTATGAGAGAATTACAGGGGAGAGAGATAAAAGATTCTCACGTATTGCATTTGATCCTGATTGCATATCCTATGACGCCTTGGCATAGTACACTCCACGGACTCCCCTCTCCTACAGTACGCATATGAAAAGAGATATCTTTCTTGTTCCTGTCTCAATATTCACATTGCTAAAGCTTTTGACTAGTTGGCTGAGTTGATAGAGCTTGTGTGTGGAGGTTCAGGAGGACTAAAACCTTACAATCAATTTTATTATTTTGTGGATCACTTAAAATTATGGTGACTTGCTGATCATGCATTGTATACAGATACTGCCTGTGACCCTGTCTTCAAAGATCTTATGATCTAGCATGAAAAATAAATAACTGGAATGCAAGGCACTAAAAGGTATATGGTACAAGTAGAATTTGAGTTGGAACTTCAAGTAGAAGAAAAATTTCAACAAGTAATCATAAGGGAAGGGTAAATCTGGCCCAGGGCAATAAGGTGGAGGCTAGACACTTGAGGCAGAGACAGAGAACAGACGGGCTGATAAAAGGAGGAGGTGAAGGAAAAGATTGGAAAGCAAGAAGGAAAGATCTCTGGGACCCATTACGTAGTGTCTTGGATAAGAAGCTAAGAAGCTAATGGAACTCTTTAGGAATTGGAAAGTTGAGGAATGTTTCAGAAAGATGTTTTCTGGCAAAACTATCTAATAGAAGACAAAAGAGAGAAGCCAGAGACTAGAAATGATGAGGCTATTGCAATACATCAACTTGTTAGATAATAAGGACTTAAAGGAGATAGGGAGAAGAATCAAATTTAGAAGATGGTGCGAAAATAGAAGCTATAGTCCTTGTAACAAATTGTGTGTGAGAGAAAACACTCAAAGTTTCAAGTCTTGTTGATCTTGGGACTATTGACAGCTTTATTCAAGATAAAAAACACAACAGCAAAAAAAGCTCAAATTGAAGGATGACTTTCACATCTAGACATGTGATACTCTATGGGGCAGGAACTGTCCAGCGGAGATGCCTAAGCAGCAGGACCAGACTTCAGAAGAGAGTCCATGCTTAAAATACGTGTTTCTAGGAAGTGACTTGAAACCGCAAGATTCTAACAGACATCCAATAAAGAAAAGGCGGCTGATAGAATGCGAACGCTAAGAAAAGTGATGAAAAGGCCTCCAGAAAAAGAGCAGGCACAGTGGGGAGAAAACTAAAATGAAAGGAACAGAGTCCTAGAAAACAAGGAAGTAGAAAGTTTACCTAAGAGCAACAGGGGCACCGTGGCTAATACCTGTAATCCTAGCACTTGGGGAGGCTGAGGTGAGCAGAGCACTTGAGTCCAGGAGTTTGAGAAAGTTTACATAAGAGAGTCAAAATGTGCAAAAACACCTGGGGAGAATTATAAGGAAGATGTGAGTGAAATGAGGGGCTGATCAAATGGAACATGAGGACAAGACATAATCTGGGACTGTTCTGGGCAAACCAGGATGTAGGATCAGCCTTACTATAATTGAACAGTAATTGGTGAATTTCAAGAGATTTTCAACTTGACAAAATCAACCTAACTACAATGTTTCATGGCAGAGCTGGATATCCATACTCTCTTGGAGAGCTCTTTCCCATTTCATATTCTTCAAAGAAGATGAAGATCTGGAAACAGAAAAATAAGGTAAAGACTAAGAAATTGATATGAACTACTTTTAAAAAGGAAAAGAAGATAAGAAATGTATCCCTTCAACAGGAATTTATTGAGTGATTATCCTACATAAGCTGATACAAATTAGAATAAAAAGTGGTCTCTGCCCTTGGAGAACTCATTACCTATTTAGGGAAAGAATGTGCTTATGGTTAGAAGCATAAGAGTCCTTTAAATAAGATTCAGAAAACTTAAATCAATACAGAAAATGAATTAAAAAGAGTTTTTTTAAATTCTCTTTTAAAAACTCTTTAAAAAATATTTAAGAATTTCAAAATCATCCAAGCAGAATTAGAACACATTTGAGAGAAAAATAAGAAGACCCCTTTGAAGGAGTAAAAGGTAACTGGAGCCAGGTAAGATACATAAAGGGATTTTAAAAGATATGTATGCTACATTATCTTGAGTTACCATGTTATCATATTATTGTCATTAACAGCAAAAACAATAGCATGAGCACCTACTGTCACAAGGGCACTTGATATGTGACACAGGAACAAATTAACTAACTAAGCATTAAATTGCATAGAACTATTAAACCAAAAATACGATTTGGGAATGTTGGGATCTTTATATTTAAAGTACAATCCTCTGCAAATGATTTAGTCTATAAGCTAGTCATGACTGTTCATATCACAAAATTGACAAGGTTTTAGAACGTTTGTCAATGAAGCTCACATGTCCACCGGAGGTAAACAGTAATAATCCCTAAATTACTAGGGATCTCTAATGAAATAAAAAAAAATTAATAAAATAAATCAAGTTAGAAAAAATGCTTCCAACTTTCTAGACTTATTTTGGCAAAGGGTGAACTAATAAATTAAGTGGTTAGTAAATACATCTGGGATGCAAAGCAGCAATGCAAATAACAATCCATTTTTTATAATTAAAGCTTAGCTAAACTATCATTTGGTCACAATGATAATTTTTTATAGAACTATAAATACCAACAGGGGATTTGTAGAGAAAAATTGCCTTGCAGCGTTTTTGAAAAAATTAATGCATATTCAATATTGATCTTGAATTGTGCATGTTAAACTGTGCCTCTCAAGTAAAATATTCTTGAAGAAGTCAATAATATGCCATAATTTCATATGACACTAATAAAATAACAAAAATGACAATTCGTTTTTGTTTATTTGTCTGTGACTTAATGGATGGATACATTTTGTTAAAAGAGGAAGCACAAACTTGGTGCATAGTAGGCATATTTATAAAACAATTGTGATTGATTTTTTGGGGTCACTTTCCTAAGAGAGAACGTGAAACAATCAATCTCTTGGAATTCCTTCCTGAAAAGTGTTTTTATAGCCGTTGATATATGCGATGAATTTCAGAGGACCAAAGCCACATATATTAGGTAGTTTGTTTGTTCCCTAAGATATAATAGAGTAACAGTATTGCAAACAAAGTCCAAGGAAGCTAAAAATATGCAAAACAGTGCCATTATAATGACTTTATATGTAACACTACTAATTCCATTAACTCAAAATTGCTGAAATTAGTAACACTAAAGCTGTTTTCTTGTACTCAAGGGATGCTTAAAGGGAAAAAAAAGAACTGAACAGTAAGACAGCCAAGTGAAGTCTTCGGTTCCAAAAAAAATACAGAGCAAATAAGAATTATTTTCCATCTAATCCAATTTTGCCGTTCATCCATTATGAGAACGCAATGAATCAAGGACTTAGGTTTACTCAATACACCAATGAGATTTGCAGTAACTAGTTTGTACAAGAAAATACAAACAACGTATCTTAAGAAAATAAATCTGAACCTGATTCTCCCTGGTGCCTGTTATTTTCTAGTCATCATTCAAATTCTTAGAGAGGCACATTAACCCTTTCAAGACACTGATAATCATTTAGGCCATAGTAAAAACATTAAAGTAACAGTTCAGATGCCACTTAAACCCATAACTTGCAGCCCAGGAGTTCCTTATACAGTGAGAATTCCTCTGAGGCACACATTTTCTGAAGAAAATACTGTTTGTCCACAGTGTGAGTTTAACCATGATGTATACAGAGCTGGAAGGTTAAACAGAATAGTAACTTAGGTAAAAGAACTAATTTTTTAAAAATTAGAGTTGGCTTATCTATGGAACAATAGGATTTAACAGCAAAAGGAAGATCTAGCCCCTTATTGCTTTATTGGAGTCTTCCAAAAAAAAAGGGGGGGAAATCCAAGGTAGTACATGTTTTCCATCACCATGTTAAAAAAATTTTTTAACTCAAAATGGAGCATAGAACTAAATGTGAAAACCAAAACTATAAAGCATCCAAAAGAAAATTTAGGGGGGAAAAATCTCTGTGACCTTAGCTTAGGCAAAGATTTTTTTAGATATGACACAAAAAGCAGGATCTGTAAAAGAAAAATTAAAAAGTGATAAATCAGATACCATAAATATTAAAATTTTCTCCTCTTTGAAAGATGCTGTTAAGAGAAGGAAAAGACAAATCAACATCAATCTGGAGAAAATATTTGCAAAACAATTTGGTAAAGAAGAACTTGTTTCTAGATATATACAGAAAACAACATAATTTTTAAATGGGCAAAAAATTTGAACATTCACCAGAGAAGATTTTTTTACTGCAAATAAGCACATAAAAAGATGCTAATTATTATTAGTTATCAGAGAAATCTAAACCAAAGCATCATGAGATACCAATAGATACCTATTAGAATGTCTAACATTTTAAAGACTGACCATACCAAGTATCAACAAAAATGTGGAGTAAATGGAAGTTTCATACCCTGCCAACAAGAATGGAAAATGGTACAACCACTTCAGATATAGCTTGGCAGTTTGTTAAAATGTTAAGTAGACACCTGCCATTGTATTCTTCTGTTTACCAAAAAGAAATTAAAACATGTCTATATAAAAACTTGTACAGGAGTGTTCATAATAGTTTTATTTGTAACTGCAAATATGTCATTATTATCATTTCTATTTTACCATAGAGGAAACTTGGATTCATATGGATTAAGTAAATCGCTCAAAACTCAAAACAACCCAAATGTCCTTCAACAGGGTAATATATTCATACAATACAAACAAGTCAAAGAAGGATATACTGCTGATGCACAGAATGACATGGATAAATCTCAAGATTATTATGCTGAGTCAAAGAAGCCAGACAAAAAAAGA
This sequence comes from Saimiri boliviensis, assembly GCF_048565385.1. Classification (NCBI taxonomy): domain Eukaryota; kingdom Metazoa; phylum Chordata; class Mammalia; order Primates; family Cebidae; genus Saimiri; species Saimiri boliviensis. The sequence continues at coordinate 39,371,620 of NC_133464.1, read as the reverse complement.
GTATGTGCTATGTGGTTCCATTTATATAAAACTCTAGAAAATGCGAGCTAATCTAGAGTGACAGAAAGTAGATCAGCAGTTTCCTTGGACAGGGCTAAAGACAGTAGGAGAGTTTGGGAAGAAAGGTATGAGGAGGAATTACAAAAGGGGGTAAAGAAATATTTCGGTGTGATTGACATGATCATCATCTTGATTGTGATGATTATTCCACAGGTCAAAACTTTTCCAGTAGTATACTTTAAATATAGGCAGTATATTGTATACTAATTATATCTCAATAAAGCCATTTTTAAAATGAAGTTCTAATCCCTTTTTTGCTTTCCTGGAATCTTTCAGACAAAGGAAAATACAAATAAGTAGAAAATATGTTCATCCTGAACTACTAAGTTTAGTCTCTCTAACGGAATCCAAATTCCCAGCATCTTACTTTGGTGGATATGGCACTTCCACTACTGATCTCACAATCCCAAGTGAATTTTACAGTTCTTGTTTGTGCACCTAGGAATCTTAACTGGTTTTTCAAAGCTAATCTTTAAAGCTAATTTAAATGTTTGATATGCACTATTTCATTTAAGTCTCATGATAATGCCATGAGGTAGACATCATCACTATTATTTCCATTTTACAATACAGGATATTGGGGCTCATACGTTAATTGCTCAAGGTCACATAGCCAGTAATTCTTAGAGCCAGGATTTGAACTCAGGCCATCAGAAACTAGAGTGCATGTGTCTAAACACAATGCTATGTTGCTTCAATGTAGTACAAGACTGTATGGTCATGTGATCATTTATTTGCCACTACAAAGAAGTAGAGAAAAGGAGTATTAGTTTCGTAGATCTGCCATAATAAAGTAAGAAAAACTAGGTAACTTAAAACAATTAGAAATGTATTGTCTCTAAGTTCTGGAAGCTAGAAGTCTGAAACGAAGGTGTTAGCAGAGCGCACTCCGTCTCTGGTGGCTCTAGGGAGGATCTTTTCTTGCCTCCTCTACTTTCTGGAGTTTGTTAGCAGTCCTTGACATCCCTTGGCATACAGACTCATTATTCCCATCGCATAGGCATCTTCTCCTTGCACCTCTTTATATCATCTTCTCTTTATGCAATATCTCTTTCCAAGTCCCAATTTGCCCCTTTTTAAGGACCTTAGTCATAGTGGATTAGGATCCACCCTAATCATCTCATTTTGATTATCTCTTCAATGACCCTATTTCTAAATAAGGTCATATTCTGAGCTAGTACTAGGACTTCGACATTTCTATCTGGGAAAACATACTTCTACCTATAGCAAAAGGTAACAGGAAACAGAGCTAAAGGATATGAGAAAACTGTAAGATTTGCTTTATAACGATGAGCCAATTCCTGACCTTAAACATTGGTAGAACCTATTGTGGATCCATAAAACTCTAAGAATGAGTTTGCGATCAATCAGCTACCTGGAAATTTGTAGAAAAAAAAAATACATCATAGGCAGCTTTCTTAGAGGCCTAGTTTTCTGTACAATGTTCTGATTTTTACAAATTATAATATCACTAGTTGGGCATATAATAACTTCACTTTTATTAATTCTATAAACAGTAATTGAGCCCTCTATTATATGCCAGGAATAGTGCTGGCTACTGGGGATAGAGTTGAGACATCAGAGTCTAGCAGAAAGGCATATAAGTCTATCAGGTGCAATAGTGTGAAAAAAGGCCTTTATAGAGATTTACATAGAATGCTATTGGGTCCAAAAGAAAACAAATTACTCTACTTGAAAAGGAGATAATTAATGATCAAGGAAAACCTGAGACAATTTTTAAAAGACTTGGAGCAGCCTCACAGGCTGCAAAAGTTGGAAGGAGCATTTCAGAATGTGTAAAATTAACACAGCCCAAACAACCCCTGTTCTTTCCCCAAAACCCTTCGCACATCAGTCAACGGCAACTCCATCTTTCCAATTGCTCGGAACTGAAAACTTGGACCCATTTTGTCCTCTTCTCCTTCCCTCAAACCTTTATCCAACCCATCAGAAAAGGCTGCTGTCTCTGCCTTCAAAATTTGTCCACAATCTGACGACTTTTCACCATCACTGCAGTTCAATGCTACCATCATCTAGCATCTGGAATTGAAGCCATCCTAGTCTTGCTGCTTCTAGTTTTGTCACCCCCTAGAGTCCTTTCTCAACACAGCATGCAGCATTATCACTTCAAAGTAAGTCAGATCATGGTGGTCCTATGCGATGATTCCCCATTTCACTGGGACTGAAAGCTAAAGCCCTTACAATAGTCTAGAAGGCTTTCAAGATTAGGCCCTTCAATCTCCCTCCCTCCCTTCCCTGCCACTCTTAGACTCCTTCACCCTACCCATTGCTATCTAGTCACACTGGTCTCCTTGCTCCGCCTAAGATAGGACAAGCATACTCGCATCCTAGGGTGTGTGCACTGGCTGTTCCTCTGCTGGAATACTTTCATTCCAGATACCCACATGGCTAATTCTCTCTCCTTCTTCAAGTCTGACTCAAATTGAGGGACTGTATTAGAGATAAATTTCTCTTCCGGGTCGCAAGTGGTCGTAGTTTCAAAGGCAGGAGTTTTCAGCTCCACTCGCTCCATCCAGGAACCAGAGTGGTTTCAAATGTAAAATTCTTTGTCTAGGTTTCCCACACGTGAGCTAGGTGGAAAAATCTAGGGGGGTTCCTTTGTCCAAGAACACCCCCAGAAGCTCTGGGAGGAGGGGGCTCTCTAACTCACAGCTGTAGACCAGTAGCCAATCCAGTATGAGAGTCAAAGATCAGTCACTCCAGAGGAAGTTTGAAAGAACTCCTCTCATTGGATGAGAACATGAATGGGGAGGGAACAACTCAAGGAAAAGCCTGCTTCTCCCTCCTTCTGTGGATTTCTTCTCTGGATCCCCTCGCACCACAGTGTGGGAGCTGTTTTTCTCTCTCTGGCTCTTCCTCTCTCTCTCTCTACCTAATCACTTTCCGCAAAACTCGTTAGGTCCATGATATTTATTTGAATGATAAGTTCACTGCACCTCTGATGCCCCTTTCCCCATTCTTTGGGTTAAGACAGACCAAGAACCTCTTCAAATCATAACCAGGAAGGAGCTGGGAGCATCTTCATGAAAACACACACACACACACACACACACACACACACACACAAAACCTGTTACAAAGTGTCATCTATCCTAAATACTCTATGAAATTGCATCACACCTTTACCACCAAACTACCACCTCACATCCTCAATTCCTGCTCCAACCTCATCATAGTACTTATTACTTTTTTTTTTTTTTTAAGACTGAGTCTTGTTCTGTCATCTAGGCTGGAGTGTAGTAGCACGATCTTGGCTCACTGCAACGTCCACTCCCTGGGTTCAAGTGATTCTCCCTCCTCAGCCTCCAGAGTAGCTGGGATTACAAATGTGTGCCGTCATGACCAGCTAATTTTTGTGTTTTTAATAGAGATGGGGTTTCACCATGTTGGCCAGGCTGGTCTTGAACTCCTGACCTCAGGTGATCACCCGCATCTCAACCTCTCAAAGTGCTGGGATTACAAGCATGAGCCACCATGCCAAGCCTCCTGTAATTTACTTATCAATGATGCTCATTGTTAGTCGATCTTCCTTCACCAAAATATAAGCCCCATGAGGGTAGAGCTCTTTGTTCTCTTCATAGATCTCTTCTAGATACAGAGGCTGTTACATAATAAATATTCACGTTTTTCAAAATAAATGAAAAGCTCATTGAAGTGAGAAAAAAAGAGAATTTCATTGACTGCAAGTAATTGTTGCCACCAGAGCATTAGGAACATGCAGGAAAGTGCAGAAGGGAAAACTGGATTTGCAGAGGGTCTTTCCATGCCCTATTAACAAGAAACATTGATTAGATTTATACAGAGAATGAACATGCTCATGTTTGCATATTATATCACTCTGACAATCAGGTGAATTAGCCATCCCCCACTTTCAATGTTCACCAAAATCAAATTTCTAAAATGCTTTCTATGGTATCATAAACCTGACCCTTTCTGAGTGCAATACAAGCATAATTCTTCAGAGTATATGCCCTGAAACAGATCGCCTGGGTTTAAATCCGTTTCCACCAATAGCTAGAGGACCTGGAGCAAATTATTCAGCTTTTTGCATCATATGTAAATAAAATGGGTTGTTTTAAGGCTTAAAGAGTCTAAATAAGTAAATCACTTAGAACAGTAACCTGGACAGAGTAAGTTTTTGTTCTTTTTTTTTCAACACAGTGTTACTTACTATACAGTGGCTATAAGCAAGACTTTTGTTCTCTCAATAGTCTCTTTGACAAGTGACATTTAAGTTAATCAAGCAGCAATCCTCTAATAGATAATAAATATATTTTAATACTAAAAGAAGAAAAACTGTTAGCAGAGTTAAAGTTTAAACAAACAAGAAAAATATTTCGTGATCTTTTATAAAATATTTTTAATAAAATACTCATCTTTAATCGTTTTAAATTTTCTAAATTGAGTCAGCCTTTTATGCTTAAGTATTTGTGGTATTTTCACATATTTTAAATTAGCAAAACTTAAAGACATTATCATTGAAACCAACACTTCAAAGAGTAAGTGTTCTGTTGTGTTTTGACTTTACCTTTGTCTCAGATTTCCACAAATTCCTATCTTGATTAGCAATATCCATTAAAGTACCCACTGCTTGTTTTATTATTTATAATTTGTGTCTTTCCATTCAAACAAAGAGGCAGATTGTCTTCTAGCTGAGACACCTGGAAGGTGCGTGAAGTACAAAGGCCATGATTCAAAAGTCTGCAGTGCAGTCAACAAGCAATTACTTTTGCATGTGATAGGAGACTGTCAGCTTCAAACACAGGACATTCTTTGGGAAGATTAGTCCAAATTACATTTTATTACCTTGGCCCACTTGAATGGCCTAAACTTCATCTACTTCTTATTCTAATGGAATTCCAACTGGGGCATTAATATATTGTTTATGACATGTTTGGAGTTCTTGTGTTATCAGCATGCATTCATGAGAGAAGCTTCAAACAGTATCAGATAACAGTGAGCTGGATGTTGGATGTTGTACAGCACAGGGGATTTTATCATCTTGTTGAACCAGTGGCAGTGATTAAATTAAACTGTCTGAACAAAGCTTTTGCATGTCAGACTGTTGAATGGCAAAATGAAAGAGTGACACACTTCAAAGATCAGAAGAACGAAGAGAGGGCTAGAAAAACAGAGTTATGTAACCCCCTATTTAGGAACCTTCAGAAACAACATCAACAATTAAGAACAGTTTGCATTGTACTTCATCTTTACATTTTTCTGTGTCATTTGATTTATCTTCCAAGTACATTTCCCCACCTTCTTTCTCACATTACATATTTAATTTAATTTGGAACATTGGCTGAATAATGAGATAGTTTCAGGGTTTTTACTTTTGTTCTGTTTCTTTGTGAATGGAGAGTTTTTAATTCATTTTAGTTTCTAATTGTTCTTTAAATATTTCCAAATGAGATATTATAAGAAGAAAATCTCAAGGAGATTATGATGCTTTCATAATTTACAGGCACAAGTTTTATTCAGAGCAAAAAGTACATGGGTGATTTTTTCCTCCACTTCAAAAACAAAATTAATATTTTAAAATAAAAAATTAATCAATGGAACTAAACTAAGATTATTTTTATAAAATGAAATATTGTGATATTTAAACTCTCTGAAGAACTTCATTGACCAAAAAATTTTAATATATCTGGGTACAAAGTAACCTTATAGAAATCTACATTTCCCATCCATGAGATTTTTATATCAACAAACTGTTCTGACATTTATTTATTATTATCTTTGTTAGTTTAAAAAAAATGGTTTGTTAGTATTAAGGAAAATGTCATTTCCTCTCAAACAAAATGAAACTGGGAAAAAATCCAGGAAAAGCAAATTGAGTTTCAGTGCTGTTTCCATTACAAAGTCTGCATAGCTTCATTTCTGAATTATTGGCTAGATTGGTGGTTTTCTCTTTATTTAAGTCTCTAAGTCAACTACTCAGAGATATTTAACAAACTTCAGTATGCCATAGTACTTACAAAAGACAGGTTTTCAGATGCTACTACCCCTTGTAAATTTATCCACTTCTATTTTTATTGCAATTGTGATTTATACAATTCTCAGAACTGTAAAATAATGTCCATTTTTAAATAAATGCCAGTTCATAATATGTCTTCACAATTTAGTTTTTAATTCTTTTTTTTGATAGAGTCTCCCTCTGTTGCCCCAACTGGAGTCCAGTGGCGTGATCTTGCTTCACTGCAACATCCACCTCCTGGGGTGAAGCAATTCTCCTGCCTCAGCCTCCGAAGTAGCTGGGAACACAGTAACTGCATCACCACACCTGGCTAATTTTTTTTGTATTTTTAGTAGAGACAGGAGTTCACCATGTTAGTTGGACAGGCTGTTCTTGAATTCCTGACATCAAACGATCCACCCGCCTTGGCCTCCCAAACTGCTGGGATTACAGGTGTGAGCCACTGCACCCAGCAAAAATAACACACAAGTACAATATTGTTTAGCATAAAAAGGAATGATGGCTGGGCATGGTGGCTCACGCCTGTAATCCGAGCACTTTGGAGGCCAAGGTGGGTGGATCACCTGAGGTCGGGAGTTCAAGACCAGCCTGACGAATATGGTGGAACCCTGTCTTAAAAAAAAAAAAAAAAAGAAAAAAGAAAAAAAAGGAATGATGTTCTGACACATGCTACAACATGGGTGGACCTTGAAAAGCTTATGCTAAGTGAAATAAGCCAGACTCACAAAGGTACATATTGTATGATTCCATTTATATTAAATATAAGCAAATTCATAGAGACAAAAAATAGATTAAAAAGTTATCAAGGACTATAGCGTAGGGGAGAATATTTATCAGAGACTATTGATTGGAATAGACAATAATGGGGAGTTATTGTTTAATGGCTGCATAATTTCTCTTTGGAAAGATGGAAGCATTTGGAAATCATTAGTGATGATGACTGCATGAAGTTGGGAATGTTATTAATGCCATGGAATGGTACACTCAAAAGTGATTAAAGTGAAATATTTTGTTGTATATATTTATCACAAAAATGTAAATGCTGGGCTCAGTTGCTCATGCCTGTAATCCCAGCCCTTTGGGAGGCTGCAGCAGGCAGATCACCTTAGATCAGGAGTTCAAGATCAGCCTGACCAACATGGAGAAACCCCATATCTACTAAAAATACAAAATTAGCCAGCCGTGGTGGTGCATGCCTGTAATCCCAGCTACTCAGGAGGCTGAGGCAGGAGAATCACTTGAACCCAGGTGGCGGAGGTTGTGATGAGCCAAGATCTCACCATTGTACTCCAGCCTGGGCAACAAAAGCAAAACTCCCTCTTTAAAAAAAAAAAAAAAAAAAAAAAATTAAAAACAAGTGCAGTCCACAATTACTTATCCACAATTCCAAAATCTAAAAAGTTCTGAAAACAGAGCCTTTTTTAGAACTCATTTGATGGCAGAATTGGACTTGACCTAAATGCATTTGGCTGAAAAACATGACCTACATTGAAGTGAGTCTATTTAGTCTTGATGTATTGTACTTGGTGCTAATATCCATTTGTTTTGCTCTGTAAATGTTAACATGTTTGATTATAGGATGCTACCCTGGATCCCACTGAGATGGCATATATTCCTTTTTACCTTTCCACAATTTGAAATGTTCAGAATTCCAAAGTACAGATTTGAACCTGTAGAAGTTTTGTGCTCTCCACTGGTCAAAACCACCATTTATGATGGCAAAAATATTTTCCCCCCAAAATTGTAATGCCATTCTGGAGGGATTTTTCCTAGTTAAAGGTTTTTAAAATTCAACTTGGCAAGGAAATGGCAGTTACTAAATATTTTACTGACTGTCTCAGGAAAGTTATTAGAGATAATGGAAGAGAAGGTGGGTCTGTTTCTAAAGGAAGATTTTTGTGTTGTTGGAGAGTTCTGTACCTTGATTGTGGTGGTGGTTACAAGAACCCACACATGTGATAAAATGGCCTAGAACTGTACACATTGTACCAATGTCAGTTTCCTGGTTTTGATACTGAACTATAGCTATACAAGATGTAAACATGGGAAAATTGGGTGAAGAATGCATAGAAACACTCTTGTCTTAGTCCATTTGGGCTTCTCTAACAAAATATCATAAACTGGGTGGCTTATAAACAAAAGTTATTTATTTGTCACCATTCTGGAGGCTGGAAAATCCAAAATCGAGGCACAGTAGTGCCATGTGAGGGCCTGCTGCCTCGTCTGTAGATGGTACGTTTTATCATGTTCTCATGTGGCAGAAGGGGTGAACACCCTTTTTGGGGACTCCTTGAAAAGTGCATTAATCCTTTTCAGAAAGGCTCTTTCCCCGAGACCTAATCACCTCCCAAAGGCCTCACCCCTAATACTATTATCTTGGGTGTGAAGATTTCAACATAGGAATTTGGAAGACACAAACTTTCAGACCATAGCAACTCTGTTCCATCTTTGCAAGTTCCTGTGAATCTGTAATTTTTTCACAATAAAAGGTAAGAAAAATATATTCCACAAGACAAGGAAAGGACAGCTCACTTTTTAATGCGTCTAAATGCTTTGCTTACTGTCTTCACTTTCTCAGCTCCTCCAGGCACCCTGAGGGGAAGTTGTAAAGAACCAGAGCCGGGGGAGGAATGGTGACTCTGGGGGCCCCAGAAACCCTTCAAGATCTTTGAAAATAAGGCCTACTATATCATTCACCATTTGTATCCCCATTCCTACACTACAGGTAACCTAGAGGCTAGATTTACAGACAATTTCAGTGTGAAGTTCTTAAAGGAGTCTCAAATTCTGCAGTACAGGGACTTCTGTAACAAAGTTAATTAATTATACTGAAACAACTCGTTGCTGTGATTTATCGTTGGCTCTACCCTCCATATTTAACTTGAATCTAAACCATGTGAAGACTTCCATCCAAGAAATTAGGGGTTGTTAATATTTGCATATCTACTAAACTTTTTTTTTCTGTGAACTATCACTTTCCTATGCAAAGGTATGCTTTATTTTTTTTAATCACATTAGTTATACCAAAACGTTTTGTACCATCTATTTAGAAACTTTTTTTTTTCTTTGAGATAAAGTCTCGCTCGCTCTTTCACCAGAGACTCTGTCGGAGTCTCTACTCTGGAGTGCAGTGGTGCGATCTTGGCTCATGGCAACCTCCGCCTCCCAGTTCAAGCAATTCTCCTGCCTCAGCCTCCCAAGTAACTGAGATTATAAGTGCGCACCACCACGCCTGGCTAAGTTTTTGTATTTTATTAGAGACAGGGTTTTACCTTGTTGTCCAGGCTGATTGCGAAACTCCTGGGCTCAGGCAATCTGCCGGCCTCGGCCCTCCCAAAGTGCTGGGATTACAGGCATGGGCCACCACGTTCGGCGGATATTTACTTTCCTTATTAAATTTCTCTAATGATTCCTCTTTCAAAAAGCTAAGAATCCCTTAAAAATTCTAAATTATATAATTTTATAAGAACTTTTAAAATAATATTAAAAATAAGAAGGAAAAATCTAATACAGCATAAAGAATGAGGAAGGAGTGGCACAGTGAAAATGAAACTCTCTAAGACCTCTAAGAGGATTTTGTAATATAAAAGATGAGCAAATTCGTCTAATGACTTCCCAGTCTCCACATGAGAGTGCCTATAAGATGGGATTCTACAGTAAAAAGAATCCCCCCAACCTCAACTAAAAAACAAATTCACAGAGAGTAGTATCATTGGCAATGAAGTAATACAGTGTAGTTCATTTTTTAATTATTTAAACTCTAAATTTTTGCTTATATTTCCTTTGGGAAAAAAAATCAGTGAATTATTATCAGTTTACATAAGAAAAAGAGCAAAGTCCAATGATGTACAAACTAGAACCAAAAGTGTGTAACTGTATTATTAGCACAATATTTAATGCACCATTATTTGGAATGTAGAAAACATTATAATCAACCTAAATGTTCATCAAAGTGGAAAGAGTATTGTTTAGCAGTTTAGAAATAAAAGTTCTATATATACTTAACATGGAGAGATGTCCATGACTTATTACATGAGTAAACACAACTCGCTCAATAATATGTATTGCGTAATCCTATTCTTGCAAGAAAAAATAGGATTTTGTGATGTATGTGTATTTGTACGCATATGTATATATTTAATTACGGCATACAAATAGACAAAAGGGCAGAATGATAAGCACCCTGTTTTTACATTGATTATCTCTGTGCATTGAAATTGGAAAGTACGTTAGTTATTGATTGCTGTAAAAATATTATCCCAAAACACTGCGGCTGAAAACAACAAACATTTATTATCTCAGTTTCTGTGGATCAGAAACCAGGGAGCAGCTTAGCTGGATGGTTCTAGACAGAGTTGCTCACAGAATGCATACAAGGTATTGGCTGGGTCACTTCAAGGCTCCTCCTCCCTGGGGAGGCCCCAGTGTTGGTCAGCTTCAGAAAATCTGCTTCCAAGTTCCTTCCCCAAGGCTGCCAGAGTTTTCCACATGGCCCCTCATCTCCCAGAATCTCTCTTCTCCATGTGGACTCTTCAGAGCATAGTGAGAGCCAGGTGCAGTGGCTTACGTCTGTAATCCCAGCATGTTGGAACACCAAGGCGGGCGGATAACTTGAGACCAGGAATTCCAGACCAGCCTGGAAAACGTGGCAAAACCCAGTCTTTACTGAAAATACAAAAATTAGCCGCATACCTGTAGTCCCAGCGACTCGAGAAGCTGAGGCAGGAGAATCGCTTTAACATCCCCCACCAAAGTGATACACGTGTTACAACTGACGAACCTATATTGACACATCATCACCACAAATCCATTATTTACATTATACTCCGTAATTCGGGTTGTACGTTTTACAGGTTTGGACAAATGTACCACATGTATCCACCAGTACAGTATCATACAGAATAGTTTCACTGTCCTAAAAATCTCCTTCCCTTCTTTTTTTTTTTTTCTTTTTTTGGAGGCAGAGTCTCACACTATCACCCAGGCTGGAGTGCAATGCCGTGATCTTGCTCCCTGCAACCTCTGCATCACAGGTTGAAGAGATTCTCCTGCCTCAGCCTCCCTAGTAGCTGGGACCACAGGTGCATGCCACCACACCTGGTAATTTTTGTATTTTTAGTAGACACAGAGTTTCACCATGTTGGCCAGGCTGGTCTCAAACTCCTGACCTCAGGTGATCTGCCCGCCTTAGCCTCCCAAAGTGCTGGGATTACAGGCGTGAGCCAACAAACCCAGTCCCGTCTTCCTAATTTCTGACAATTGCTGATCTTTTTTACTGACTCCATAGTTTTGCCTTTTCCAGAATGCCATGTAGTTGGAATCCTAAGTATGTAGATTTTTCCTATCAAAGCCAGACTTTTACTTTTACTAATAGGCACTTAGGGTTCCTCCATGTCTTTTCATGGCTTGATAGCTCGTTCCTTTTTAGCACTCAACATTCCACTATTTGTCCATTCTCCACCTAAAGGTCATCTCTGTTGGTTCCAAGTTTTGGGAATTATGAAAAAAGCTGCTATAAACATCTGTGTGTAGTTTTTGGTGTGTGTGGATATACATTTTCAGTGTCTTGGGGCAAATAATAAGGAGGAAGATTGCTATATATGGTATGTTTAGTTTTGTAAGAAAGTTTCTTCGAAAGTGTCTGTAACACTTTGAATTTATAGACTAGACTTATATGCTTACACAGAATTTTTAAAAATTAAACACCAATTGAAAGAAATATGATGCAAATGTTTTGTGTAATTTCCAAATAGTTCAACTGATAATATTTTTAGTTAGCGGTTTTCATTACTCAGGGCAAATTGAGATGAATGAACATCTAGTAAGTAATGAGAGATGTACATGCATCAATCAATTCAGAAGAGAGTTTTTAATCATTGTAACTATTGCAAGAAATTTATGTTATTATTAGTGATGATTGTTAGGGATATAACAACATACAAAAAGAAGTTTTCATCTTTCTGGGAACTTAGAAACATTTAATATCTAATCCTCCCATTGTTTACCAGAGTTTACTCTTTATACTTGATATTTTAATCAATATAATATTTTGTCACAGTACTATTATTTAGTCAGCAATGGCTTTCCTGGACGGGCACTTCAAAGTGTTGCTTAAGAGCGTAGACTCTGGAGCCAGATTGCCTGAGTTTAAATCCCAGCCCTGTCATTTCCCTTAGGCAAGTTACTTGTCTGTGTCCGCTTTCTCATTCATAAACACGGGGGAATTACAGTAATAACAAATACTCTCGTAAGATTTTTTTTTAAGGACTAAATTATTTAATACACTCAAAACTCTTAGAATAATACCTTGCACATAGTTGTAATTCAGTAGTTGTCAGACATTATAATTATAGTTATTACTTATACCTAACTTATGAGAAGGGTTAACATAAGCAGATTTAACATGAAAACACTTTGTGTACAAATTAGAAGTGTAGCCCCTGATATGGTTTGCTCTGTGTTCTCATCAAAATCTTATCTCAAATTGTAATCTCTGTACATCAAGGGAGGGACCCGGTGGGAAGTGACTGGATCATGAGGGCAGTTTCACGGTAATACAGGAGTTCACACAAGATCTGATGGCTTAAAAGTGTCAGTATTCCCCTATGCTCCCTCTCTCCTGCTGTCATGTGAGAAGTGCCTTGCTTCCTCTTCACTTTCTGCTATAATTGTAAGTTTCCTGAAGCATCTCCAGTCATGCTTAACTGTGAGTCAATTAAACCTGTTTTGACAACAGAAGTCTTGCAATAGTGTTATGAATGGAAGTAAAAGGAGGGAGAGTCCAAAGAGCTTTTAGGTTTGGCACTCTGCCTCCTTTGATTACAAGTTGATGTGCCCTGGACATTGTACCTATTGTCTTCTCCATTTTTCTCCATCATTTTGAGGAAGGAGCCTCCACAGACCAAAAGGAAATACAGCTTAGAGATGAAAAAGCATATGGGTCTTTACACATGTTGTTTCCTCTGATTGGACCCTTTGTCAAACCAAACTTCTACGTATATGGCAAACTTGATCTTCAGGTCTTACTTAAAATTCACTGGCTCCAGAAAACAACTTTCTAGGTCCCTCCAAAATAGATGTGTTTGCTTTCCTTGTGGTAGTTACACACTGTCTTAGTCCATTTTGTGTTACTGTAAAGAATGACTGAGGTGGGGTAATTTATTTTTTTAAAAAGAGGCTTATTTGACTCATGGTTCTGCAGACTATGCAAGAAGCATGATGCTGGCGTCTGCTTCTGATGAGGGCTTCAGCTGCTTTTACTCACAGAGGCAGATGAAGGAGAGCAAGCATGTACAGAGATCACATTATGAAAAAGGAAGGGAGAGAGAAGAAGGGGGGATGCCAAGCTATTTAACTAGCAGTTCTCACAGGAACTGATAGAGTCAGAACACTCATTGCTATGAGGACGGCACCAAGACATTCATGAAAGATCTGCCTCCATCATGACTCCATCACCTCCCAACAGGTTCCACCTCCAATATTGGAGACCAAATTTCAGCATGAGGTTTTGGGGGACAGACATCCAAACTATAGCACACACTGATTTGGAATAGCTTATTTTTAGTCTTTACTAGTTTGTGAGCTCCTCCACAATAAAGGTTTCTACTCCTCTTTGTATCTGCACTGACATCCTTCATGCCTTACGCAATGGAGGCACTCAATAAATACCAATCACATGAATAAATGAACAAAAGCAAGGACTTCAAGGGGCCAGAAAGATGCTTCTTCAGTACTTTCTTATTCTCTGTGTTTTGCTTTGATTTGGAACTGAGCGCATTCTGATCCTTTGTCCCTGTAGAAGTAGAGCTAATGTGAGGTCCAGAGAAAAAGAGGTCACAAAGCTGGTTGCAAAGAGCCCTTGTTGTACAGCATTATTGAGGTGATATAGATAGTAAGTTGTAGAGCTGGGATGCAAAGCTGTATCTTTCAGATGCCAAAACAGAAGCACTCACATCTTACTTGATATTGCCTATGTGTGAAATGATAGAATAGGGGATTGAACACAAGGTATGTTGCTCCAAAGTCTAAGGATTACAGGTTAAGTGATTTTTAATAGTAAAAAGGAAGATAACCCAATACAATGAATAGGGAAGATCTGGGCATTAAAAGCATCTGGGGAAAGAAGATAATATCTATGACAAAAGGCCTTCCATGCTCAGACCTCACATCCACACCTCTTCTTTCACCCTCCTGACCCATCCTGCACCTGTGGATAACACAGAGAGCACAGAACCGATATATGCTGGTTCTGGACCAAGGAAAGCACACTGCTCTAGAAAAATCCTGAAGTCACTATTTTGCATATTTTTAAAAAATCTTTCAATTTAAAGGATGAAGGAATACTTCTGCACATATTTCCACTGATTGCAAGGATCCAAAAAACCACTTATGAGTCAGTATTTTACAAATGGTCAAATGTAAGTGGATTATTTTTGATAGCAATATCACTTTCTGATGGGATAGGGACCCAGAAATTCACAACAGTGGTTTTCATTAAAGAGCATTCTTGGTACTTTTTATGGCAAAAATTATTAGCACTTGTCTTTTGGTAAAATTCCAAGCCAAGAAATGATATCATACCTGTTCATGCTCCTCCCATGATTTCAATGTCATTCTTCTTTCTTTCTTCCTTGAAACAATGTGATATTACTATGAAGGCCTAATTCAATTCCAAAGTCAGTGAGCCATGGTTTCTCTTTTCTTAATACCAAGGCTTTTAGAGTTTTAATTAACTAATCATTATAAAGCAATTGTATGAAAGGAAATATAGTATTTATAACATTAATATCAACTGATTTTATAATACTCAAAGCCAGAAAGATCATTAAAAGCGACAAATTAGAAAACTACTAGTTCTACTGCAATTCCAACACTTAGGATATTTTAAATAGTTTTTGCCAGAATTGAGGCTCCTCTAAGCAAGACTTACTGCTAAATCTATATTTCAGGTTCACTTGATTAAAGATAGAAGCACTTTAGAGCAAGAACGAGTGAGCCTAGGTTTTATTTTACTTTGGGCTTCTAAATTTATTAATATCACGCATGAACCTGGGATTTATTATAATGCCTGAAATCATGCCCTCCCAGAGGCTGAAAGTGCTCCCTAACTCATATTAGTCATCGGGTGTGTGTGTGTGTGTGTGTGTGTGTGTGTGTGTGTGTAGACAGTGAGACAGAGACAGAGATAGGGAGGCGGATAGAAAAAAGAGAGCAATATTAAGAAATTAGCTCAAGCAGTTGTGGGATTGGGAAGCCAGAAATCCTCAGGTCAGGCTGACAGGCGGCAAATTATTTGGGTAAGCCCAATGTAACCACAACTCATTATAAAGGGGTGCAGGAGGATACAGAGTCAGAAAAGAACGATGGCAGTGGAAGTGGAGATTGGAGTGATATCCTTTAAAGACAGAAGAAGCCACGAGCCAAGAAATGCATTAAAACTCCCTCAATCCCAGGAGTTGACATTGAAATCTTCCATTTGAAAGCAGTCTGGAGGTAGAATTGTTTTCTCTTTGAGGTAACTTCAGTTTTTTCTCTTAAGGCATTCAACTGATCAGATGAGGTTTACTCAGTTTATAGAGAGTAATCTGCTTTACTCAAAGTCTACTGATATAAATGCTAATCACATCTGAAAGAATCTTCACAGCAATATCTAGACTTGTGTTTGGCCAAATAATTGGGTGTGATAGCCTAGACAAGTTGACACATAAAATCAACCACCATTCTCACTGATCACCAAAGTGGGATAAATGTATTGCAGGAGGTGCTCTGGACAAACACATGACATGTGGAGAAAAATATAACACTCCTTTTTACATTTATTTTTATCCAAGAAAAATTTATCTTCACCAATATTTAATGCGTAGACTGACACTAATACTTTGCTCAGTCCACATGAGATATCACATGTCATTATGAGCATTTATGGTGTCCTGTAAGAACAATGTGGGAGTTCAAGGCAGAGTCTACATTTTCAAGTTTATCTAGGACACTGTGACAGATTGCATAATGGCCCCTCAAAGACACTGATGTCTTAATGCCTAGAACCTGTGACTATATTACTTTAAATGATTTATTATTCAGAATTCTCCATAGAAGCAAACCCAATTGGTTAGATATAGATACACGTATAGATACATTTACTATGAGGAATTGGCTCACATAATTATGGAGGCTGAGAAGTTCCATGATCTGCCATCTGTAAACCAAAGACCCAGGAAAGCCAGTGGTATAATTCAGTTTGAGTCCCAAGGCTTGAGAACCAGAATGACTGACGGTGGAAATCCCAGTCTAAGGGCAGGAGAAGTTGAAATGAGATGTCCTAGTTCAAGTGTTTAGCCAGAAAAAGGGGAGCAGATTCATTTATCTTCCACCTTTTGTTCTTTTCAGGCCCTCAATAGATTGGATAATGACACCCATATTGAAGATGACAATGATTTTACCCAGTCTATTCAAATGTTAACCTTATTTGGAAAAACTTTTATAGAAACACCCAGAAATAATTTTCAATCTGGGCTCCCCATGGCCCAATTAAGTTGGCACAAAAAATTAACTATCACACATGGCAAAAGGAATTTTGGAGATACGATTGATTTAAAATGTTGAAATGGGGAGATTTTCCTGGATTATTTGGGTAAGCCCAATGTAATCACAACTCATTATGAAAGGGGTGCAGGAGGATACAAAGTCAGGAAAGAACAGTGACAGTGGAAGTGGAAATTGGAGTGATATCCTCTAAAGACAGAAGCAGCCGCCACAAGCCAAGAAATACAGGTGGCCTCTAGAAGTTGTAAAAGCAGGGAAACAGAGTCTCTCCTAGAGCTTCTAGAAAAGATGCAGCCCTGTTAGCACCTTGATTTTAGCCCAGTCTGATCCATGTTTGCAAAGCAGTTTATATTAACAATAGAAAAGGTAGATGTTTCTTGCAAAATTTTAGTGAAACTTCTACATCATTTTTTATTGGGATTTACAAACATATATCATAATTTTAAATAAGCACTACACATCTGCAATTACCAGCTAGTATCTTTGTGAGTTAGCTCAGCTATGGCAGCCATTACTCATGTATCAAAAACTTCAGGCTCTTGCGCTCTCACCATGTGATGCCCTCTGACAAGTTAAGATGCAACATGAAGGTTCTCACCAGATGCTGGTGCCATGGTATTGGACTTCCAGAATTGTGAGCTAAATTGTGAGCTCTTTTTTTTAAAAACCAAAAATCAAGTATCTTCAGAATCATTTCTTCAAATTATTTAACCACAAAGGGGTAAGTCAAATTTCAAAAATAATATTACATGCCCATTTGCATTGAGAGCCTATCTTAATCTATTTGTGCTGCTATAAAGAAATACCTGAGAGCCGGGTGCGGTGGCTCACGCCTGTAATCCCAGCACTTTGGGAGGCCAAGGCGGGTGGATCATGAGGTCAAGAGATTGAGACCATCCCGGTCAATATGGTGAAACCCTGTCTCTACTAAAAATACAAAAATTAGCTGGGCATGTTGGTGCACACCTATAGTCCCAGCTACTTGGGAGACTGAGGCAGGAGAATTGCTTGAACCCAGGAGGCAGAAGTTGCAGTGAGCCGAGATCATGCCATTGCACTCCAGCCTGGGTAACGAGAGCGAAACTCCGTCTCAAAAAAGAAAGAAAGAAAGAAACACCTGAGGCTGCATAATTTCTAGAGAAAAGAAGTTTATTTGGCTCACTGTTCTGCACCGTACACAAGAAGCACAGCAACAACATCTACTCAGCCTCTGGTGAGAGCTTCAGGCTGCTTTCACTCACAGCAGAAGGGAGCCAGTGTCTGCAGAGATCAAATAGAGAGAGAGGGGTGGGAGGTAACAGGCTCTTATTAACAACCAGTTCTTGAATGAACTAATAGAGTAAGAACTCACTTATTACCATGAGGACGGCACCAGTCACGGTAATCTCATTTCATGAGAAATCTGCCCCCATGACTGAAACACGTCCCAGTAGGCCCCCACCTCCAACACTGGTATCAAATTTCAACAGGAGGTTTGGCAGAGTCAAACAAACCAAACTGCAGCAGAGCCTAACTCTATTAGTCCCTTCTCATGCTGCTGTGAAGAAATACCTGAGACTGAGTAATTTTAAAGGAAAGAGGTTTAATTGACTCACAGTTCCTCATGGCTGGGGAGTCCTCAGGAAACAGAATTACGGCAGAAGGCACCTCTTCACAGGCAGCAGGAGAAAGACTAAGTGCTGAGTGAAGGGGGCAGCCCCTTATAAAACCATCAGGTCTCGCGAGAACTCACTCACTGTAATGAGAACAGTATGGAGAAAACCACCCCAATGATTCAATTATCTCCACCTGGTCCCACCCTTGACATGTGGGAATTATTACAATTTAAGGTAAGATCCGACTGGGGACACAGAGCCAAACCATTTAACTAACACCCTACAAAACCATTGCTAAGCATACTGGTTAATATAGCCTGTATATTTCTCTCTGCCCAGATCTCATGTTGAATTGTAATCCCCAGTATTGGAGGTGGGGTCTTCTGGGAGTGATTAAATCATGTGGCGGATTTCTCATGAATGGTTTAGTACCAACCCCTTGGTGCTGTCCTCATGATAGTGAGTTCTTGAGAGATCTGGTTGTTTAAAAGTGTGTGGCACTTCCCCCCACCTCTCTTGCTCCTGCTCTGGCCATGTGATATGCCTGCCTCCCTTTTACCTTCTTCTATCATTGCAAGCTTCCTGAGGCTTCTGCAGAAGCTGAGCAGATGCCAGCACCATCCTTCCTGTAAAGCCTGCAGAACCATGAGCCTGTTTTTAATAAGTTACCCAGTCTCAGGTATTTCTTTATAGCAATACAAGAATGGCATAATAGAGAAAATTGGTACCCAGGAGTGAGGCCTTGCTATAAAGGTGCCTGAAAATATGGAAGCAACTTTGGAACAGGTAAGAGGCAGAGGTTGGAAGAGTTTCAGGCCTTAGAAGAAGACAGGAAGTTGAGGGAAAGTTTGGCATTTCTGAGACTAGTTAAATGGTTGTAAACAAAATGCTGATAGTTACATCAAGAGTGAAGTCCAAGCTGCTGAAGTCTCACATGGAAATGAGGAACTTGTTAGGAACTGGAACAAAGGTCACTTATGTTATGCCTCAGCAAAGAACTTGGCTTCATTGTGTTCATGCCCTAGGGATCTGTGGAAGTTTGAACTAAAGAGTGATGATTTACAGTATCTGACAGAAGAAATTTCCAAGCAGCAAAGTATTTAACATGTGGCCCAGCTCCTTCTAATAACCCACATTCAGATGTGGGAGCAAAGAAATTACTTAAAGTTGGAATTTACAGTTAAACAGGAAGCAGAGCATAAAAGCTCAGAAAATGTGCAGCCTAGTCACATGGCAGAGAAAGAAAAAGCTATTTTTAGGAGAGGAATTCAAGCTAGCTGTGGAGCGAACACTTGCTAGATACATGTGGATAACTAAAAGGGAGCCAAGTGCCAATAACCAAGACAACAGGAAAAAGATCTGAAAGGCATTTTGGAGATTTGCATGGCAGCCCCTCCCATCACAGGCCCTGAGGCCTAGGAGGAAATAATGGTTTTGTCCGCCAGATCCAGGGCGCTGCTTCCCTGCACAGCCTTGGATACTGCTCCTGGCATCCTGGCCTCTCTGGCTCCATTTGTGGCTCAAAGGTTCCCAGTTGCAGCTCAGACTGCTGCTTCTGAGGGTGTGAGCTATTAGCTTCGATGGCTTCCATGTGGTGTTAAATCTGCAGGCATACAGTGCAAGAGTGAATGAGACTTGGCAGCCTCCATGTACATTTCAGAAGATGTATGAAAAAGCCTAGGTTCCCAGGCAGAAGAAGCCTGCTGCAGAGGCACAGCCCTCCTGGAGAACATTCACTAAGGCATTGTGAAGGGGAAATGGAGGCCCCACACAGAGTCCCCACTGGGGCACTGCCTAGTGGAGCCATGAGAAGGGGACCATTGTCCTCCAGACCTCAAAATGGTAGATCCACTGGCAGCTTGCCCCCTTACACCCAGAAAAGCTGCAGGCACTCTACAACCTTTAAGAGCAGCTGAACCCTGCAAAGCCACAGGGGCAAAGTTGCCCAAGGCATGAGAGCCCACTTTTTGCACCAGCATGCCCTGGATGTGGGACATGGAGTGAAAGGAGATTATTTTGGAGCTTTAAGATTTAATGACAAACCTGCTGGTTTCAGATTTGCATGGGGCCTGTAGCTCTTTTCTTTTGGCAGATTTCTCCCTTTTGGAATGAAAATAGTTACTCAATGCCTATACCTCCATTATATCTTGGAAGTAAACAACTTGTTTTTGATTCTACAGGCTCATAGGTGGAAGGAGCTTGGCTTGTTTCGGAAGGGACTTTGGATATTTGAGTTAATGCTGAAATGAATTAAGACTTTGGGAAACGATTTAGAAGGCATGATTGTATTTTACCATTTAAGAAAAACATGAGATTTGGAGTTAGTTCAGGGCAGAAGAAAAACATGAGATTTGGAGTTAGTTCAGGGACAGATAGTTTGGGTATCTGTCCCTGCCCAAATCTTATGTTAAAATGTAATCTGCAGTATTGGATAGAAGGCTGGGAGGTGTTTGGATCATGGAGGCATATCCTTCGTGAATGGCTTGGGCCATCCCCTTGGTAATAAGTGAACTCTCTGAGTTCACACAAGATCTGGTTGTTTAAAGATGTGTGGTAGCTCCCCCGACCCCCCGCACTCTCTCTCTTGTTCCTCCTTTCACCATGTGACATGAAAGCTCCTACTTTACCTTCTTCCATGAGTAAAAGTTCCCTGAGACCTCCCCAGAAGCTGAGCAGAGGCTGTGCCATGCTTGTAAAGCCTGCAGAACCATGAACCAATTAAACTTCTTTTTAAAAATAAATTATCCCATCTCAGGTATGTCTTTATAGCAATGCAAGAATGGCCTAACACACTGGTTTAATGCCACTCACCAAGAGTTCCTCTTGTCAGGGCAGCATTGGGAGCAAATATTCTCCTTAACTGGAGACCCAGAAGCCTTAAGAATGTCCCAGGGGAGGAATGAGGTGTGAATGACCTATGGCAGTTGGTCAGTACATACCTGATTTTATTTTGACCTGCAGATTACTGACCCTGGGTATGAGTGGCCCAGGCCGTGGCTGCTGATATCCGTGGAAAATGGGCAAGTTATGATTATACTAAGGCAATGTGAAAAGGAGAAAAGAAAAGAAAGTAAACCAACCCCCTAATATACATACACCTGTTGATATCATCTTCACCGTCTTTAAGAATTTCTCACCGGGCGCGGTGGCTCAAGCCTGTAATCCCAGCACTTTGGGAGGCCCAGGCGGGTGGATCACAAGGTCAAGAGATCAAGACCATCCTGGTCAACATGGTGAAACCCCGTCTCTACTAAAAACACAAAAAATTAGCTGGGCATGGTGGGGCGTGCCTGTAATCCCAGCTACTCAGGAGGCTGAGGCAGGAGAATTGCCTGAACCCAGGAGGCGGAGGTTGCAGTGAGCCGAGATCGCGCCATTGCACTCCAGCCTGGGTAACAAGAGCGAAACTCCGTCTCAAAAAAAAAAAAAAAAAAAAAAAAAAAAAAAAAAAAAGAATTTCTCAGTTAGTTGGTGTTATGATTTGAATGTTTGTGTTCCCCAAAACTCATATGTTGAATCCTAACCTTCAAGACAATGGTATTAAGAGGTTGGGCCTTTGGAAGGTGATTAGGTTATGAGGGATGTGTCCTCATGATTTAAATTAGTACCCTCATAAAAGAGGCCTGAGGGAGCTCATTCACCCTCCGTCCTGTGAGGACACAGGGAGAAAAGGGCCCTCATCAGTCTCCAGAATCTGTTGGCACCTTTATACTGGACTTCCTAGCCTCCAGAAGTGTGAGAAATAAATTTATGTTGTTTATGAGCCATCCAGTCTATGATATTCTATTATAGAAGCCTGAATTGACTAAAAGAGGAAGGAAAGCTTCTACCTGCTTCCTAATATCCAAATCAAACGCCTCTACTCCTTTCTTCCGTGATCCAATTGAAGATTTGACAACTGTACCTTATAACTGCCTTCTTTCTTGGCTACTGCACCCAGATTTACTTGCTACCTTTTAACCACCTTTATTTTTCCTCAGCATCTTTCATGTCCTGAGGCAGAGAGTCTCAAACTTTAATGGTTATGAGAAAAATATTGGCAGCTGATCACAAATATAGAGTTCTTATTCCAGAATTCTGATTCAGTAAGTGTGATGGTTAATACTGTCAACTTGATTGGATTGAAGGAGGCAAAGTATTGATCCTGGGTGTGTCTGTGAGAGTATTGTCAAAGGAGATTAACATTTGAGTCAGTGGGCTGGGAAAGGCAGACCCACCCTTAATCTGGATAGGTACCATCTAATGAGCTGCCAGTGCAGACAGACTATAAAGCAGACAGAAAAACGAGAAAAGAGCAGACTAGCCTAGCCTCCCAGGCTACATCCTTCTCCCATGCTGAATGCTTCCTGCTCTCGAACATTGGACTCCAAGTTCTTCAGTTAGGGACTCGGACTGGCTCTCCTTGGTCCTCAGCTTGCAGACGGCCTATTGTGGGACCCTGTGACTGTATAAATTAATACTTAATAAACTCCCCTTTATATATATGTGTATATATGTGTATATATATAATACATACATACATATATATATATGTATCCTATTAGTTCTGTCCCTCTAGAGAACCCCGACAAATGCAGTCGATATGAGTAGGGTTCAGGAATCGTATTTTCAGCATTTCCTTTCCTGCCATGGCCGTCGAGCCTAGATTTTCACTCAGTAAAAATGCCTCTTTAATTTTATCTATGTTTTTGGTCTCAGCTTCTGTTAAGATGAATCCTATTCTGTTCACATTTACGTTAGAGCTCTAAAGCTGCATTTCCAACCGTTAACCTCTCTTTCTCTAATTTTAAAGCTAATACCTCACACTCATGTGGTTTCAGAAAGAAAACCATTGGCCTCCCCCAAAACCTGTTTTTATTCCTATCTGCCTTAACTTTGCTAATGACCATCTTTCCAATTACTTGGGCTCTAAAACCTCAGAAAATCTCAGTCATTATTGTTTTTCGGCCCCAGCAAATGTTCGTGACCATTCTCTCCTTTGCATTCCCAGGGGAGGCTGAAACTATCTTTCACCCAATCTTGCCAGCATCCTAACTAGACTTTACTAGCCTTTATTCTCCAGCCAACCCAATATGCAGCTACCAGATTCATCTTCCTTAGGAGCAACGTTGATGCTAGAAAACCATGACTCTCTTTCATCAAATTTAATTCAAACACCTAAGCTTGCAATCGACCTCCTCCTCTGAGGCTCTAAAGTTTCCCACCAGCTTCTCCCAAGCATATATCCTCTTCCTAATTGTCCTACAGGCAGGACATTAATCCTTTGTCAACCATAGGTATGACAAGTATTTTTTTCTTCTCTTTCACTTTCTGTAGATTTTTATAACACTTTTGTGTGTGTCCAGAAGTTTGAAACTGTTATATTGTCAAATTTGTCAACATTGCTTTTTTCTTTTTTGCTTCAAGCTTTTTGTTGGTTTGTTTAAGGTTTTTCTAGTCCCCTCTGGGGCAATGCTATCTTGGTTTACATTATTCCTGTACGTGTCCTCTCGTAGACCTTAGATGATACCTTTCTTTTTTTATTTTTTCTTTTTTGGAAACAGAGTCTTCCTCTGTTGCCCAAGCTGGAGTTCAGTGGAGTTAGCTCACTGCAACCTCCACCTCCTGGACTCAAGCAATTCTCATGCCTCAGCCTCCCAAGTAGCTGGGATTACAGGCATGTGCCACCAAACTCAACTGATTTTTGTATTTTTAGTAGAGACGGGGTTTCACCATGTTGTCCAGGCTGGTCTTGAACTCCTGGCCTCAAGTGATCTGCCTGCCTTGGCTCCCAAAATGCTGAGATTACAGGCATGAGCCACCACACCTGGCCTTAATTTCTTAATCTCTGCCCCAAGAGAGAGCCATTCACACAGCCCTAATAATGATCTTATTTATAGATGTAGTGAACATATGAATGAACACCTACTGTGAGCCATTATTATTTTTATTCATGTTAACATCACATAACAAAAATCACACAACTAGTCATCCTGGTGGAGCCATGGCTATCATCCAGGCAGTTTGACTCCAGAAACCTGGCTCCAAACCACCACGTTATGCTGCCCTCTCATGTGCAGAAAATAATGGGCACTCAACAAGGACTTGTCGAATAAGTCAAATTTAATACACAGGCAAGCTGGGTTAGTATTTCCGAACTAAACACCGTTTCTCAGAAGACCACACAAGTGTTTAAGAGGTCACAAGAAATGACTGGCTAACCATAATTAAAAACAAACAAACAAACAAACAAAAAAACAGGAAAGAACCCCAAACCCAGACTCCAAGGTAGAAGGCTCTTTGAGCACACCAGCTCTCATGCACCTGGTTGGCTAAGAGGGAAATCTCAGATGATGAATGGAGAGGAACACACAAAAAAGTGGTATCCAAAGCAATGGGCAGTTTTCCACATCATTATAGCAGTATTTTGTAACAATTTCTTTGGCAACTGACAGCAGGCATTTAAATCAGCTATTTCCTCCTCAGAATTCCTCTCCAAAGAATAATAATGGCCTCGGCAACTCTGAAGGAAATGTAGCCCCTACTCGGATACAATCTTATCTGGGAAATTGCCATGGTATTCGTCACAGCTGTCACTGCGCTGAGCCCATTAAAGATGTGCTGAGTGTAGATCCACAGGGTCAGGTGCTCGAAGGAGCCTTGCTAAACGTCCTTCCCAGGTTTCAGCAGGAAGACAAAAACCACTTGATGTGCTGGGGGCGGAGTCTCCTCAGAGCTGGGTCAGCAAGAGAGAGCCATTCACACAGCCCTAAAGAAGTTACTCTATAGCTCAGGTTATAGGTATATAAAGACACTTGTGACACCATGGAGAAGGGCAGAACACAAAGAGAACGTTCTGCCCTTCTCCATGGTGTCACTGCAAGTGTCTTTATATGCCTATAACAAAAACAAATATTTGCTCTCCGAACAAATAAACAAAAAGCCCAGATTTTTGTTCATTTGTTTGGAGAGCAGAAGGACAGCTGAAGACCTAAAATGCTGGCCGGGCGCGGTGACTCACGCCTGTAATCCCAGCATTTTGGGAGGCCAAAGCGGGTGGATCGCAAGGTCAGGAGATTGAGACCATCCTGGCTAACACGGTGAAAACCCGTCTCTACTAAAAATACAAAAATTAGCCAGGCATGGTGGCAGGCACCTGTAATCCCAGCTACTTGGGAGGCTGAGGAAGAGAATTGCTTGAACCCGGGAGGTGGAGGTTGCAGTGAGCCAAGATCGTGCCACTGGACTCCAGCCTGGGCGACAGAGCGAGACTCTGTCTCAAAAAAAAAAAAAAAAAAAAAAAAATCTAAAACCTTGGGGTAAGGCTGTTGGCCGTGAGACTTTGTACCAGAGTTCATTTCAGCTTGTTTTAGTTGAACTGTGAGCTGTTGCAACCTCTATTCTTTACAATGTTAAAGCTGGAAGTCTAACTCCTTGATGATACATAAGAAACTGGAGCACAAACTGACCAGTGTCCCACATTTAGCATCCAGAAGGACCTGAGGTGCCGGAAGTAAGACCAGTAGGACTTTCTAAAATTTGGCTCTGCACGGAAATAATGCTCCTGCAAGTCCAACGTACTATTTCTTCATACCAAGTACCCCAGATCAGATTCTCTTTCATTTTAACATTTATATTTGTTTTTAACCCACAGTTGCCTTTACAAAGAAACAGGTATGAAAAATAGCCTTCCACTCAATATGCCAAGGAAGATAATTTACTCAGAAATTACATTGTCCTGGAAACTAATTTGCTGCACAGCTTAAATGTGAGCCGCTTATTACCAGAAAGTTATTGACTCACCTTGACTCAAAACAAGATCAGGTATCTTTGCCATCCACAGCACAGAGTTTTCTAAGCCAGAGACTGTGTATAGCTTGCTCTCGCAGATAGCAAGCCGCTTGGAAGTCACTAAGGCTAGACATGCTTTTCATCCACCCTTCTCAGACCACAAGACACTTCCTAGGTCCCTGAGGATTATGGGCATTTCCAGCATGCTCCAGAGTTTCCGTTTTTTGTTTTGTTGGGGAGGAGGCAGTTAGTCAAACTGGGAGAGAAGTGAGCTCAGGTCATATCATCACCGTGATAACTCGTGAAATTTCATCAATTCTTTCACTGCTTTCTGTTTGCTCACCTAAGTTTCCCCTGCTCTCTCCGTTGTACTTTCATTTCAAGAGAAGAAGCCATGTCTCTGTTCCCACTACCATTCCTGAATTCAGCGAACCTTCAACAAATGTTTGTGGACTGAATGAATGATGGGATTTTACTCCATTTCATCACTTCC
This sequence comes from Saimiri boliviensis, assembly GCF_048565385.1. Lineage (NCBI taxonomy): Eukaryota > Metazoa > Chordata > Mammalia > Primates > Cebidae > Saimiri > Saimiri boliviensis. Next base: position 39,345,162 of record NC_133464.1, on the reverse strand, counting down.
CATTTTCCATTCCCTATTTTTCCTCCTTTTTTGCTGATGGTTCACTCTTCAATTTTTTGAAAGCCAGTTCTAAGATAAACAGTAGCAAAAGCAAGCGGAAATAAAGGCAAAAGAGTTTCTTTGAACTGGTTTTTATTTTGTAATTTGATATTACATTATCAAATTACATTACTGTTTCCTAACACATTTTCCTTGTGTAATTCACTTATTCACCATTTTGCTCCTCATAGAGCCGTAAGATAATTTTCTCTTTGATTGTGAAGGTACAACTGTCTATGCAGCTCTATCAAGTACCTAGTAAAGTTGTCTAATTATAAATGTCCCTGAAGAACGACTGTTGGTAAATGACATTGGCACATCAATACAGTGAATAAAACACATTAGAATTACTGGCATGCTAAGAAACACGATATACTGTATATAACTTTTGTGTTATATTTACCCTGTCCTCATAGTTTTTACATTTCTTTACTTTCTTTAAAAAAAAAAAAAAAAAAAAAAAAAAGCCGGGCGTGGTGGCTCACGCCTGTATTCTCAGTACTTTGGGAGGCTGAGGCAGGCAGATCACAAGTTCAGGAGATCGAGACCATCCTGGCCAACATGGTGAAACCCCATCTCTACTAAAAATACAAAAAATTAGCTGGGCGTGGTGGCACAAACCTGTAGTCCCACCTACTCAGGAGGCTAAGGCAGGGGAATTTCTTGAACCCGAGAGGTGGAGGTTGCAGTGAGCTGAGATTGTGCCATTTCACTCCAGCCTGGGCAACAGAGTGAGACTTTGTCTCAAAAAAAAGAAAAGAAAAGAAAAGAAATATATATAATATATATATAATATATATATATTATATATATAATATATATAATATATATATATATATGCAGGACAGTTCGAGCTTACAACCGTGATTTTTTCACTTTTTAAATTTATATTATCCCTACCTGTAATATATCATGATTAAGTATATTTCAATTGTACCCCCAATTACATTCGTGTAACATAAAAAATTCTGTATTAAAGTACATTAAATACTACCTTTAATTTAAAGATATGCATTAAAAGAGAGTATAGCAGTATGCTAAAGCCAATGATTTCCATCATTTATATCTTAATTGAGATGTTTGGACATCGATGTACTTATATAAACACAAACTAATTTAAAGTTTTCTTTTTAATTTTAAGCTTAATATGATTAAATTAGTTATGGAATAATCAGTTGTACTATAATCATATTCTACTGTTCAAACTGAAATGAAATATACCTTCCTTTATTTAAAAAAAGTCTGCAGAATTGACTAGATAGATGACAATGTAATTTCCATTACAAGTGCTTTTTCTGCCATCTAGTGGAAAAATGAAATCTATGAGGATTCATAATTTACACTTTTTATTTCTATTGTCTCTTAAAATATTTAGGAAAGGCTTTTTGGAAATCTGAAGAAAAAAAAAAAACAAAATGATGCATTCTCTCCCTATTTCTGATTTGGTCTGCAGGTAGACCAGCTGTGAATCACTCGAGCTTTCCTCATGTTGCTGAAGAAACTAAATACAGAAAAATGTAGAGGGAACTGTCTTTTAATTAATTAGTTGCGGGGAGGTGAGTTGTTTATTTTTAAAGACTATGCATTTGCCCAGGCTTTTCCAATGGCTGCCTTACTCTTTGTTTTTTGGCCTGTGGAAATATTTTTTTAACCGTTTAAATACCAGCTCAAAGGCAATTCCCTTGCAAGAAGCTCCCTTGGTCCCTGGTGGAATGAACTCCTATGGCTTGCTATTACTGTAGTTCCTATTCAATGATTATACCATCCTGCCAAGTTCTATGTTGTATTTCGATGTGTCCACTGCACTTGATTGTGAACATCTTGAGAACAGGGAACATGTGTTGCTCATCTTTCTAGTCTGTGGTACTATTCCAGGCAATGAATATGCAAACACACTTGCCACATATATCATTTTAAATATGTAGAACTGGAGGCTACTAAAACTCATTTCTATTATAGGCCAGCCAGGACTTACATGGGCTAATCTGGGGTATATACATACATTTCAGAGCTGGGATTTGACCAAACTTCCTAGCTTGGATTATTGGTTCACTTCATTAACTCCTATTTCTCCCAGCACGTACTAAGCAATTTATGCTGTTGACAATTCTAAGAAGTAGAAAAGCTAGTTGCCATCCTTCTATATGAAGGCCCTGTTGGGTGCCTTTCTCTCTGTGTTCCCAGAATGATCTGTACTTTTTCTATCATGGTGCTTTCTCCTGTACTGTATGTATTATCTCCATGACCTCCTTCAGGATAAGAAGACTGTCTTATTCATTTCTATTTTCTGCATAGAGCAGAGGCTCAGTAAATATTTGTTGAACAAAGAATCATAAAATATATAAAGAATTGTAAAGGATAAAAGGAAATATTAGATAGTGTGTCACCTTAAAGGAGCTTAGGCATCATTTAGGGAAATAATTACTTAAATATTCTGACCACAATGTTCTATAGTTAATAGATATTAAATACATTTCTGCTAAATTCATGAAATGAGAGTCAACTTCTATTTTCAGGAAAAATGCTCCACACTTATGCTCTATCCTCTGGAAGAGCATAATCAAGTGTGAAGCAATAAAAATGTTCACCAATACTTATTCAGCAGGTTGTGTTTCCTGCCAATGTATTAGACATCCCACCATAAACTGGTGTAGTTAGAAATGGCTTCCCAAAGGCCATTTCTAAGAACCTACATCCCAGTTTCAAGTGATTCTCCTGCCTCAGCCTCCCTCAGTAGCTGGGATTACAGGTGTGCGCCACTGTGCCTAAAATTTTTGTACTTTTAGTATAGAGGGAGTTTCACCATGTTGGCCAGGCCGGTCTCAAACTTTTGACCTCAAATGATCCACCTGCCTCAGCTTCCCAAAGTGCTAGGATTACAGGCATCAGCTATTGCACCCAGCTGGAAGAATTTTATGTGCGTGTAATTTTCTTATGACAGAGCTCTTAGGATCTCAATTTCTTCATCTGTAAAACTAGAATATTAATACCTACTTCATAAGGTTTCTATGAAAACTATATGAGGTAATGTATGTAATGTACACATGGCATCCAGCCCAGTGCCTGACATGTAGCAGGTGTCAAATTGTTAGTTCTTTTCGATTTTTCCCTTAACATATGGAATGTGACTCTACAAACTGCCCCGATATTAAGAAAAAGGGGGAGATGAGAGGCATTTAACTAAACTTTTCACAAATTTTTTAACTGAGCATCTACTATGTGCCAGGCACCAGGCTTGACACCATGACTGCCCTCTTGAAGCTTATGGCATGTATGCTTCATGGGAGAAATAAAAGAGAGTAGAATTGTCTTTCTTCTATTACATAAACTTATAGAGGGCACACCTCCAAAGTTTTATGGCAACCCATGGGATAGAAAGCTAGGGAATTATACAGACATAGGCAGAACATTAACCTGAAAAAATAACAGTGTATGCTAATCAACAATATGCTTTCCCAGATCACACTGAGAAAAAGGATACTAGTAATTGCAGCAGGAAATGTTCATGTGAACGATATTGCTACCAATGTATGACTGTTTAGCCATTCATTTAATAAATGTTTATTATTATGACATGGTATACTTAAAAAATACATCCTTTTTAAAGATGTTACGCATAGTGATAGGTGCTGGAATTCCCTTGAGGGTGACTGGCTCTGGGGATGAGAAATTAATTTTGCACAAGTTGGTATCAATGTCAATCTATATATGGATGAAGGGAGGTGTGAGAGTCTGTGAGATACTGTGAATAAGATGTCTGATTTCAAGATGATTAGAGTATTGATTTATGGGATGATCCTAAATTAGACTGTGAATAAGGAAAGTTGCTGAAATTTTTTATCTGTGAAGAAGGTACACAATCATTTGTTTTATTATAGACTATGTTTATGCTTCAAATATTTTACAGAAATAAAATAGTAATTTGTTTTGTTTTGGAGACAGGTCTTGCTCTGCTGCCCAGGCTGGAGTACAGGGACATGATCCTAGCTCACTGAACCCTCCAACTCCTAGGCTCAAGCGATCCTTATGCTTCAGCCTCTCGAGTAGCTGGGACTACAGAGATACACCACTGTGCCCAGCTAATTTTTTTGTGCTTTTTGTAGAGATGAGTTCTCTTACTTTGTTGTGCAGGCTGTTTTGAACTGGCTTCAAGCAATCCTCTCGTCTCAGCCTCCCAAAGTATTGGGATTACAGGCATGAGCCACCCCATTCAGCCTGCAATTTTTCTGAAAGAAAATAGTTATAAAGACTATCCCTGCTTTTGGGGTGAGACTTGATCATATGCCTGCTGTGTTAAATTAGATGCATTAGAACAGTATAGAAAAGGCAATTCCAACTTGTTTTTCTGGAAGAACTACGGTAATAGCACCCTTTTCCTACCTTGTTTCCAGCACAGTGCAGACTGAATTTGTTCTTTGCCTAGAATCTACCAACTGAGCTAGATTGTGAAAAATGCTCAGGCTGCCTGACAGCTGAGTGATGGGGGCTGACCAGGCGGGGAAGTGAATTACATTTGAAACAGGAAGCTGAAGACAAGCTGCAAGCAAAACCGAAGAGAGGGGTGCTTGCTCTACAGTTCCGGTTATTCATGGATCATGAGATGGGCTTCAGTCAATGCTAAGATCTGGCTTCCTGTTAGGTGGCATACAGGAGTGCCGGGTTCAGCAAACAATTCAAAGGACCTCATCCCCTGCCTCTCCACCACTGCTCTCACCTCCTCCCCTACCACCCTGTGCGGTCTAGGTCTAGCGGGCTGCATTCCTTTAAGTTAAATGGTACCTCTGGGACTTGTATCTCTCTAGAGTGTCGGGGGCTAATCAGAAAAGGCAGTAATGTCTCAGTATGTCTGACCTGCATTTATGAGAAACAAAGCTTGGCGCATAGTGCAGAAAGTGGGAGGAGACCTGAGAAATCCCAAGTGAGAAAGCATCTTCTGGCTGGGCACAGTGACTCATGCTTGTAATCCCAGCACTTTGGGAGGTCGAGGTGGGTGGATCACCTGAGGTCAGGAGTTCGAGACCAGCTGGGCCAGCATGCTGAAACCCTGTCTCTATTAAAAATACAAACATTAGCCAAGTGTTGTGGCTCATGTCTGTAATTTTAGCTACTCGGGAGCCTGAGGCAGGAGAATCACTTGAACCCAGGAGGCAGAGTTTGCAGTGAGCTGAGATCATGCCATTGGACTCCAGACTGGGCAACAGAGTGAGACTCTGAAAAAAAAAAATCACTTGAACCCGGGAGGCAGAGGTTGCAGTGAGCTGAGCCACTGCATTCTAGCCTGGGTGACAGAGGAAAACTACTCTCAAAAAAAAAAAAAAAAAGGTTCGTCTCTGTCCCGTCCCATAAGTTAGTTCCCCTAGGGGCTCCCTAGTTAACCAAAGTTACTGCTAAATCTCAACAGATTCTCAAATCTTTCCAAACTGATGAAAGTAACAATGCAGGGATCATCATAATTCATCACAATTATTTGTATCTAAGTCACATTAGTGTCTGCTACCTTAAAAGGTCAGGTGGACACCAGTTTCTCCTAAAACCCTAGGGCTCCCAGCATCTTGCATTTTAACGCCAAGAGTGATGTTTTTGTGAAATGAAAGCACTTTTGTCTTTGTTCCATGCAAAATGCCTCCCTCCCTCCCTCTCACTCATTGTCTCTGAACTTGGCCTTGATTGATAAAATCCATTTCTATTAGGTAAAGCTAGTGAAAGCAGGAATGGTGTTTATCCAGGGCTTAAATTAAATCTTACAGAGCTCTTTCTCTGACTGCCCCTAGCTCCCCACAGTTTTCCATCAGTAGACTTCCAAGGAAGCTTTCATTTAGCCAGCTGTTATCTCCTATTTTACATGATGGTTCTCAGTGTTCAGCAGGAACAAAGATCATGGATATTCCCATTTGGGTTTATCAGAAGCAACTGAGAACAACGAGCTCTTTTTATGTTGAAAATAGAGATTTAAAATTTATTCATAATCTTTACTTCTACTCCCAACACATTCTCATCCCCATGGGCTCCTTTCTCTAATTAGCTATGCAAGTCTTGACACTAAAATTTAGCTACATATTAATCTTTCATTGTTATTAGTATGGGACCTTCATCCTCATTCGTATATAAGCACAGTACATGCTTATATTTAAATACATTTTATGTTTCCAGAAATGAGTTAATGAAAACTTATAAAAACATTTGGTCTAATTCTTTTGATGAGAAAAAAAGTACATTTTAAATATGTCACTTCACAACCACTGAGCCACTCCCGAAATTTATTTACTAGGTAAGTTTAATTTATACAAAACATAAAATGGAGTTGAACATTTATGAAGCTCCTACTATGTGCCAAATGGTATGCTACAGATTTTACATCTATCATGTCCAATTAATCTTCACAATGTCGTGAGCTATTATGTTGTTACTATCAGATTTGGAGAAGGCACAGTGAATCCAAGCCTGTCTGACACCAAAGCCTGAGCTGTCTCCTAAACTATATTAGAGCCAACAGGAATCTTGGGGATAGTGGTTTTCCAAAGTGTGGGATGGGTACAAAATGAGGTGGGATACAGGGACATTGCATTTAAAATGAACTAAATACCATAGTGAAGTTGATTGCTACACTCTTCTCATCCTTCTGCTAATGTCTAGAGGAAAGCCAGTTCTGTGTTCTGACGCTTGCTCATCTGCTTTTCTATCAAAGGAAAAGTAGGTGTCAGAATCATAGTTTTCAAAGACAAAACTTAGCAAAGATATAATTCCGTATTTAATTATTTTTATAGTTATGGGCAAATGATGGTTGTTTTCCACTTAAGTAGTCATGGATATTTTAATTTTCAAAACAGATGCAAAATACGGGTGTTGCTGTTACAATAAAAAGGTGATTTGCTGGTAGGAGAGCAGGTAGATTCACCTCTAAAAAAAATTTAACAGGTGACATAGTTTTCCACATATATGTGAAAGTATAATTATCTGAACAACCTCTTTAAAAAGGCTTTTGATGTTAACTCTTCAAATGTACATCTAGCGATTTACAGCTTTAGGTAATCGGAGGTGATAGCGTGGACTGCTTCTGATATAACATGCCTGCATGTCCACTCAGCTGGTGGGGAGCTATACGATACCTCAATATTCTCGCCTTTCGGCTGGAACCACCATCTTCCAGTTATTCGCCAAAATGACGAATACAAAGGGAAAGAGGAGAGGCACCTGCAAATGTTCTCTAGGCCTTTTAGAAAACATGGAGTTGTTCCTTCGGCCACATATATGTGAAATCTACAAAAAACGGTGGTATCATAGACGTCAAGGGAATGAGTACTGTTCAGAAAAGAATGCCCACAGGTGTTACCATGGCAAAACTGGAAGAGTCTACAATGCTACCCAGCATGCTGCTGGCAGTGTTGTAAACAACAAGTTAAGGGCCAGATTCTTGTTAAGAGAATTAATGTATTGAACACATTAAGCACTCAAAGAGCTGAGACAGCTTCCTGAAACGTATGAAGGAAAATAATCAGAAAAAGAAAGAAGCCAAACAGAAAGGTACCTGGGTGCAACTGAAGCGCCAGCCTGCCCCACCCAGAGCAGCACACTGTGTGAGAACCAATGGGAAGGAGTCTGAGCTGCTGGAACCTATTCCTTATGAATTCATGGCATAATAGATGTTGAAATAAAAGACCTCTGGACTATTTAAAAAAAAAAAAAATCTGCTCTATTCTAATGGATAGAGTGTCCAGAGTGTCATTTGTTAACAGATTTCCTGAGACTGCTATTTTAAGGCTGTCAGATGCACCACCTTTTTTTTTTTACATTTACAGTATTCCAATCTGATACATATGAGCCCAACACTGAATTTCATAAAAGAGATCTTTTTGTTGTAAGGTGTGTGGGCTCCAGACTCAGTTTACCAAGGTTCAAATCCTGGCTCTACCACTTCTGAGATTTAAGTTGTCTTAGCACTCTGTGCCTCACCTTCCTGACCTGTAATGGGATGATGCTATCTATCTCTTGTGGTTGCTGTAAGCCCAAAGATTAAACAATTTAATATTCAAAGCACCAAAACCAGTGCCTTGCATGCAGCAAGTTCTCAATGTTATTTATTTTTCAATCGCATGGTAACTATTGTTTCCTGGATGCCCAGTCTATCCATTCATTCAACCAATATGTATTTATTTATTATGTGCTAGGCATTCATCAAGATACTTAAGATACATTGATGGAAACAACAAAGAAAAATCCCTGCCCTTGTGGGGCTCTTTCAGTAGAGGTCTATTTGTTTATATTAATACACATAACTAAGTAAATTGTATACTATGTTTGAGTGGTAATGCTGTAGGACACAACAATGGAGATGGGCAAGGGTCTCTGGAAGATTGGCAAGGGTTAAGATTTAACATGTATGTTAAACACAATATTCTTCAAATAAAAATCGTTTTTCTGGGAAAATTAGATTCCCTCTTGATTTCCATTTGCTGATAAACACATCTTTGTTACCCAGGCTTAGAAACTCAGTCACCTTATTTTCTTCTCTATTTTCCCCATAACCTGTCATGTTTTTGTCCCATGTTTTTGTTTCTGTTTTTTTTTTGTAACGTCTGTTGAACCTACCCTGATGCATTTAAGCTTGGGTTACTGTCAGTTTCTAACTAGTCTCTGTTTCCAGTCTCCCCCTGCTCAAATCCAGCCTACATGTCACTAGTAAAGCGACTTCCAAAAAAGCTTAATCATATCTCCTCCTTTCTCTAACGCCTACTGAATTAAAGTCAAACCTTAGAGAATGTTCAAAAGCTGGCAATTCCACTTCTAGGTATACACTCCAAACAACTGATAAAAAGGACCTGAACAGGTATTTGTATACCAACGTCCACAACATTGTTACTACTGTGAATAGCCTTTTCACAATAGCCAAAAGGTAGAAACAACCCCAATGTCCACCGTAGATATATATAAACTAATACCTGTCTCTCATATATATATATCTTATTATATACATATAAGATATATATGTGTGTGTGTGTGTGTATATATATATATCATATTCATCCTTAAAGAGGAAATCTGGATACATATTAAAGCATGGATAGAGCCTGAAAACATGCTGTGTAAAATAAGATGGACACAAAAGGACAAATATGATTCAACTTACATAAGGTATCTAGAAGAGTCAAATTCATTGACAAAAAGTAGGAAAATGTTTACCAGGGGCTGGGAGGAAGAAGCAATGGGGAGTTAGTGCTAAACAGGTACAGAGTTTCAGTTTGGGATAATAAGAAAGTTCTAGAGATGGACAATAGTGATGGTTACAATACAATGTGAATATTCTCAATGTCACTAAACCATGAAACTTAAAAATGGTTAAAAAGGGTCAGGTGTGGTGGCTCAAGCCTGTAATCTCAGCACTTTGGGAGGCTGAGGCGGGTGGATCACTTTAGGTCAGGAGGTTCAAGACCAGCCTGGCCAACATGGTGAAACCCTGTCTCTACTAAAAATACAAAAAATTAGCCAGGTAAGGTGGCGAGCGCGTGTAATCCCAACTACTTGGGACGCTGAGGCAGGAGAATCACTTAAACCCAGGAAGCAGAGGTTGCAGTAAGCTGAGATCGCACCACTGCACTCTAGCCTAGGTGACAGAGTGAGACCCTGTCTCAAAAAAAAAAAAAAAGGTGAAAATGGTAAATTTTATGTTCTGTATCTTTTGCCCTATAGAAACACAAGTTGAATTAACAAAAGCATATATTACAACAAAAGTACAGGCCAATACCACCAAAATGGTTTTATTTTTGTCATTGACAACAAGCACAACACTGCAATTGTATCATTTCATTTAGTTTCTTAAATATTACTTAAGTATGCATTAAAAATATATGTTTACATTTTTAAAATGTGGCACATTAAAGGAGTCCTCTGTAAACACGATCCCTTCTCAACATATTTTCCTGCTTTGTTTCATACATAAATAACTTAGTCTACAAAGTCATAAATAATACTATCAACTTTTACGGCCTGAAAGTATATACAAATTTTGGAGTTTGACAAAAGTGTTATGATTTTATAAATAACAGATAGTATTTGTAGTGTTTTATTATCCATCAAATGACTTATCACAAATTCCTACTGCCACCTCAACCTGTTCTATCAGTAACAGACCTTCCAGTTCACTTGGTAAAGATGCCAGACATTTAAGAAGTCAAAATGGACAAAATTTTAGATTAAAGAAAAAAATAGCTGAGAAGGTTGCTATTTAAATATTACTAAATCTTGTTAAAACCACTTCAGCTTGTCTGGAAAACAAAAAATGCTACTAAAGAGGGAATGCTTGTATAATCATTTAAATGGTACCTAACAAAATCTAAAATTTAAGAAGTAATAAAATCAGATTAAATCCATATTAGTTTTGCAAAAAAACTGCACTGAGATTCTGTTACAGGAACAGAATCAATACTATTCTACATTTTCTAAAATTTATCTTTGAATCTTCATTTTGACAACTTAAAATTTTAAGGGCAAAAATAAAGAAACACAAAATAATTCCAAAAAGCCATAATTAAAACCCATTAAGAAGGTTTAAAAAAAAGCCATACTTATGATTCCTAATATAGAATATATGACTGTTTAGTTATGTTTAATGACTGTCCTTATTTCTTCAAAAACAGCAAATATCTTTTGAAACACATCACCCATCTAATAATTTATTAAATAAGCATTCAAGATTTATTAGGTAAGACTCAAAAATTACTTTTATGTAATAAAAGTAAATACAAATTTTGCATGTTTGCTATGTTTCATTTTACACATTATTTTTTTAGGCCTCCATTTATAGGGTATAAAACGTTAAGAACACATTCTTAACTAACAGCCTCATTAGATGTAAATAATTCGAATTACAAACAATACTAACCTAAGCACTGTCATTACTTTAAAAATCCAAGTTTCTAAAAGTTTAATTATATACAAAAATGACCTGGTTCACACTATTAGCTGCCCAACAAACTGTTTAAAAAACTAAATATTCTTTGTTAAAGAGCAGATTACAAGAAATGTTTTCTATGCTCTTATTTAAAAAACAAGATTCTGATATACATAATGAATCTAAATCAAAATTCACAAATGGTGGCTGAAATCCTGTCAACTTTCAGCCCAATACAATATAAATCCACAGTTATAATGCATAAACAATTCAAAATTAAAGTTTATAATGGAAATGTCAACGAGTCATAACTACTACACATTACTACTGATGGGTTCCACTATACTTCAACCAGGCACAGCAGATGTGCACATCTGATAGACAGACTGCTTAGAAAATTAAAGCTATCAGAGCTATAAATAAGGAATACATAAATATGAACACGGCAATGCCAAAGCATTAGAGCTGTTAAGAAAAGTGAATAAGATGTGATGTAAACACATCTGATAGTTCTCTCTGTAAGCCACTTTCCACTGATTTATAAAGCTATGGTTTTATAATTCTTTTAAAAAGGAAAATTTTTCTACACTGCTGCATGCAGTAATTTCATTGTACATTCTTGACTACAATGCAATCTTCAAATCCTCTTGTAGAGCTTGACATATCTCATCATAATTTCTCCAGAAAGTCAGCTTGTCATATTTTCAGCAGCCTAGAACAAGAAAGTAAGATTCATTATAATAAAACCATAGAAAAGGAGGCATCATGAAGATAAATTTGTCAATACTGCACTGTCATTAACAAACAACTATTCCCTATATAACAGAACCACTTTTATCATGGTAATGCAGTGCTTTTCATGTTTTGCTATATGTATCAGGACTACCTTTTGACCATACAGTTAACAGTCCACAGGCTAGCAGTGGAAAATAGTTATATCACCTAAAATAATAGTTAAGAGCATATGTAAAAACATACTGCTACTTGAAACATTAACCTATGGCAGACCTGTTCCCATAGACTTCATCAGTTTGTGTTTCCGTATGTTTTATTATAGTGTGAAAAAGGGATTAAGAATGAAAAAGGCCTTTCATGCTACAAGGTGGAGAGAACAAGAGCAAAAGATGAATAATGAACATCTAATCCTGTCTCATCTACACTCCTAATTACTATTCTTTCCCAGAGGATTCCAAAGAAATTCCAAGATATCATATCAATAAATGCTTTGATATTTCTAGAGACTTAAAAAATCACCATACTATCATCCTACCTAAAAAGTAATTTCTTAATGTCAATATAAAAGTGATATAATTTTAAATAAGTTTAGTTTTAGAAATACACGTTAGTCTTTTAATTTTATTTACCTTTCTAACTCCTTTTCTTTTTTCCTTTGAGACAGGGTTTTACTCTATCACCCAGGCTGGAGTGAAGTGGTGCAATTTCAGCTCACTGCAACCTCCGTCTCCAGGAACCAAGTGATCCTCTCACTGCAACTTCCAGGGTAGCTGGGACTACAGGCACAAGCCACCACCATGCCTGACTGATTATTTTAATTTTTAGTAGAGGGTTTCGCCTTTGCCCAGGCTGATCTCAAACACCTGAGCTCAAGCAATCCACGCACCTCAGCCTACCAAAGTGCTGGGATTACAGGTGAGCCACTGCACCTGGCCCTTTCTAATTGCCAATTAAAACCTGCTTTTAGTTTAGTCTAAGTTCAGAGCTCTTTTATAAAAACACCTTAAAATACTGAGAAAACTGTAATACAACCTGAAATAAAGCTGAAACTTTCTCTATGCAGCCAACAGAACCAACTTGTTTTTCTATATATTTGGCTCGCAGTTCTATTATAAATTACTCTTTCTCTCTTCCGGGCTTACTATTGAAGAGAATTAAAACCTAGTTTGAAAAATATTCTGTTGTTCTAAAACATTTGTTACTTCTTTCTTTCCTTATAGGTTCCTATATTAGCTTTAGCCACATACCCTTTAGGCACTCTGTTATCTCCTTAACTCCATTCTCAGCATTACCTAATTCAAAGAAGACTTAAAAATCATACACATTACTTGTTTTTTTTAAATAAGATACCTTAATTCAAATGCAATTTCTCTTGTTCCATTCCATTTTCCTATTAATTTTGGAAGTCCTCCTCCAACGTACAATGAAACAAGTATTTTCGCCTAAACAAAGTAAGCAATGCTATGTCGTTCATGTCATACAAAAATGCAGAACTTTCTATCTGAAAGGACAGCGAAAGCATCCTAGAGACAGCTATGTAGTTGTTACCAGTTGCCTCTACAGACTGCAAACATTCGCAGGAATCAGCCCTGGGAAAAATCTGCCTTCGTAGTCCTCTTCTCTTCCAAACTCCTTTTCTGTGCAGGAGTTAACTCACTCCCTTGGGAAGATGAGTGGGAGAAGAGGATGTAGTGAATCCTTCATTCCTCTCCTAACTCCAAATTCTACAGCTCCAAAATCCTCATGCTGCAGACCTGCCTACACAGGGACACATCGCAGATTTATATTAAAGTGTCAGTAACAGTACAGGACATCTGTAAGAGAAAGGGCAAGGCTCAGTCCACAGGACTAAAATAGAAGATAGAGGAAAATCAGTTTTGCTCAGAACTTCTCAATTACAGTATGTAGATGACTGCTTCCACATAAATCCTAGCACTAAGGAGATAATATAAAAATTCAGGCCGGGCGCGGTGGCTCAAGCCTGTAATCCCAGCACTTTGGGAGGCCGAGGCGGGTGGATCACGAGGTCGAGAGATCGAGACCATCCTGGTCAACATGGTGAAACCCTGTCTCTACTAAAAATACAAAAAACTAGCTGGGCATGGTGGCGCGTGCCTGTAATCCCAGCTATTCAGGAGACTGAGGCAGGAGAATTGCCTGAACCCAGGAGGTGGAGGTTGCGGTGAGCCAAGATCGCGCCATTGCACTCCAGCCTGGGTAACAAGAGCGAAACTCCGTCTCAAAAAAAAAAAAAAAAAAAAAAAAAAATTCAATGTCAGTAAAGAATCACTAATAAAATGCACTTAATTAGCAGTCCTCTTTATGCTGTGGGAGATGCGCATAAGGTGGCCTACTTATTGCTGTTGAGTAACTTATGTAATCAGGATAGCTAACCACTTTTACTATAAATGACTTAGACCACATCAATATACAATATACAAATCTGTGAAAGTAAAAAGCAAAACAATTAACAAAAAATTTACTATTTTCTACATAGTTAACCAAAGAGCAAAAGAAAAAAGTAATGTCTCAGACCAACAGTTTTTTGCAACATTTCAAGATATCCTTGATTTGTTATTATACCTATTCTAAAACAGAGACAATAAATACCATACAGTTAAAGTCTATATGCCAGGAATTCTAGATAAAGATAGAACACAGAAGGAACACTTTCTCCTTACCTTAAATTTAAAACCAAAGGAAATTAACAACAAAAAGAGAGCAAGAAAGAAATTCATTCACAGCAACCACACAAGGCCAGGAGAAGAATCTTATGCTTGTAAAGCCAATAAAGGGTTGTCAAGGAAAGGGAGGAAAGGGTCAGTGCTCAGCTGAATCCACCAGCTCCCCACCTCTGTCCCAAATGGCAATATGGGAAAACAGACTTAGTCCAGAGAGAAGCAAATTAATGAGTTACTTTTTTAATTCGCTAAAATCAAACATAACACTTTTATTTTTATTTATTTATTTATTTATTTTTTTGGAGACGGAGTGTCACTCTTGTTACCCAGGCTGGAGTGCAATGGCGCGATCTCGGCTCACCGCAACCTCCGCCTCCTGGGTTCAGGCAATTCTCCTGTCTCAGCCTCCTGAGTAGCTGGGATTACAGGCACGCACCACCATGCCCAGCTAATTTTTGTTTTAGTAGAGACGGGGTTTCACCATGTTGACCAGGATGGTCTCGATCTCTTGACCTCGTGATCCACTCGCCTTGGTCTCCCAAAGTGCTGGGATTACAGGCTTGAGCCACCGCGCTCAACACCAGCCAACACTTTTATTTTTAAAATAGCATGATACTATCTGAAATGATGTTTACCAAACATTATCTCAGGTTATCTCTTTGGTAATCTTGAGTAACTTTTTTTATTTTTTGTATTTTCTGAATTAAATATCTGTATAAGGATGTATCACTTTCATAAAAATCATATAATTATGTTAATTACTTCAAAAAAACAAGTTCTAATAAATACTTCTTTGCTAGGAACTCCCTAGTTGTTGTTTTTTCCACTCTGTTGCCCAGGCTGGAGTGCAGTGGCACAATCATAGCTCACTGCAACCTCAAACGCCTGGGCTCAGGGCATCCTCCTGAATAGCCAAAACTACAGGTGTGTACCACCATATCCAGCTAATTAAAATAAGTGTTTTGTAGAGATGGGATCTCACTGTGAAGCCCAAGGCACTCCTGAACCCCTGGCCTCAAGTGATCCTTCTGCTTTGGCCTCCCAAAGTGCTAGGATTACACGCATGAGCTAGCATGCCTAGCTGAAACACCCTAGTTTTAATGAGATGCTGGTATACTGGTTTTAGATCATAGGAGAAATGCATTTTAAGAGGCTTTGTGTATGTGAGAGATAGACTTTCCATTCAAATAGTTCACACTTCCTGATCTGTTCATCTTACTGATTTTACCTCCCACACCTCACTATGGCCCACTGGATGCAAAATAACTAGTATGCTGAAAGCAGAAAAGGCTACGTTAAACTGGCACTTCTGAACTGCCTATCCTAATATCTTACGCCATATTTTGCCTAAGAAAATGCTATGCCAAAGCACCTGTCAGTCACCTGCCTCAGCTAGGTTTGACTCTGGGTCTCTTAAACACACTCAAACTTAGTACAAAACAAATATCTTCCTATTACATTCATTCCTTTCAAACTCAAGCACAGTAGAACAACAACTCTTGCAGTTGTGGCAGATGTGTACTAAATAAATCTTACCCTCAAAAATTTCAGAAATACATTGATAAAAGACTGTAATACTCCTCTATTTTTATTAACAGAGTTATTAGATAATATTAAGTCAGGGAATGTGCCCATGCTAAAGTCCAATGACTGTTTCGTTTCTAATAACCACTTCATCTTTTCCTAAACTGCTAGCTCAGGTATTTTTGAGATTTACTGGAGGAGAAAACTCAGTACTTTAGTAAACAACTCTGAAGGCAGACAGCCCAAGTTCAAATCTCACGTCAATCACTAACTGTAAAGTTCTTAAAATAACTAAATTAGTCACCAAAAGCTTCAGTTTCCTTAGCAGTAAACTACTTAACAGTAGCATAAGTATTGTTTGTTGGAAATGCTTGGGACCAGAACTGTTTCTGATTTCAGATGTTCTGAAATTTTGGAAAATTTGCATTAAAGTTGTCCCTTGGCCGTGGTGAATTATTAGTTCAAGGACTTCTCCTATGCCCCACCCCACAGATACTAAAGTCCACAGATCCTCAAATGCCTTTTATAAACGGGTATAGGATTTGCATTTCACCTACATGCATCCTCCCACATACTTCACATCATCTCTGGATTAGCTGTGATACCTAACACAATGTAAACACTATGTAAATAATCGTTATCCTGTATTGTTTAGAGAATCATGACAAGAAAAAAAGTCTGTAGCTTTTTAGCACAGACACAACCCTCCTTCTGCCTGCTCCCAAAATATTTTTGATCCACAGCTGCTTGAATCCATGGATGCAGAACCTGCAAATACAGATGACTGACTGTACTTGCTGACTGAGCATCCCTAATTAGAATATCTGAAATGCTCCAATAAGGATTTCCTTTGAGTGTCACGTTGGAACTCAAAAGGTTTCAGATTTTGGAGCATGTTGGATTTTGAGATTAGGAATGCACAAACTGTAGTAGTTAATCACTGTTGTAATGATATCTAGGAAATAATGCCAGTGAAGCCTGCAGAACATTCAGTCTAAGCATGAGAAAAGTATTCACATAAATAATAGCTATTCTTATTATTCAGTTATTTTTCTTTCTGCCATATGGAAGCCATAGGTTTGAGTTAAAAAAGAAACAAAAAATTTCAGTAGTTTTTTAAACTCTAAAAAATACATGATTAAAAACATTTGTAACTTTACATGCACATCTGACAAGGGTTTATAGCCAGAATATTTAAAGGGCTGCCAATCAAAAAGAAAAGGACAGACTATGCAAAGAAATGGGAAAGTGACTCAAAAAGATATATCACAAAAGAGGATGGCTAATAAACATGCACAAATAAACTTAATCTCATTGGTACCCAGAGAAATACAAATAAAACCAAATGCGAGGGTGGAGGTGGAGCAAGATGGCTGAAAAGAAGCCTGCAGTAATTGTGCCTCCTCCCCGGCTGGAACATCAAATTGAGCAACTATCCATACAAAAAAGCACCTCATAAGAACCAGGCGCTGAGAAACATCCACAGGCACCAAAACCATCCAGAAAAACACAAAGACACCAAATGAGCTATAAAATACTAATGACTAATCCTTGAGATCAAAATAATTAAAAAGAATCAAGCAGGAATTCTGGGCTGAAAATGCAATTAACATACTGAAGAATGCATTGGAGTCTCTTAACAGCAAACCAGTTAATCGGAAGAAAGAAATAGTGAGCTTGAAGACAAGCTATTTGAAAATAGTCAGGAGACAAAATGAAACAAGATGAAAAAGGAAGAGGTATGCCTACAAAATCTACAAAAGAGCCTGGAAAGGGCAAATCTAAGAGTTACTGGCCTCAAAGAGGAAGTTGAGAGGAAGACTGTGGTAGAAACAGTATTCAAAGGGACAATATCAGAGAACTTCCTAATCCAAGACAAAGTTATCAATATTTCAAGTGCAAGAAGGCTATAGAATACCAAACAGATTTAACTCAAATAAGACTACCTCAAGACATTTAATAATCAAACTCCCAAAGGTGAAAGATAAAGAAAGGATCCTAAAAGCAGCAAGAGAAAACAAAGAACATACAAAGAAACTGTCAGGCCTCCATGTGCAAGCCTGGACCCAGAAAGTCTTAAGTCCTGCCTGCCATGGCTGATCGCCCCCCACCCCCAGCCTGCATTGGCCAGCTGGCCATTATCCCTAATCGTAACTGAACTTATGGTAACATATACTCCTTGCCCCTACTCCCACCACTGTAACTAATCTTACTCTCTAACACCCCTGCCCCGCCAAAAATCGCCCCAACCTATAAAACCAATTCACGCCTCTACTCCCTTCACCTGTCCTTTCTCAGATTCAGCCTGCTTGCACCCAAGCACAAAATAAAACGGTCTTGTTGCCCACACAAATCCTGTTTGGAAGATCTCTTTATTAAATGTGTTTAATATTTGGTACTACTGGATGCAAATAACAGAAACTGCAGTATGTCTGACAGCAGACTTCTCAATGGAAACCTTACAGGCCAGAAAACAGTGGCAAGACATATTTAAGGAGTATATCTAGTGAAAATATCCTTCAACCATAAAGGAGAAATAAAGACTTTTCCAGACAAACAAAAGCTAAGGGATTTCATCAATAGATCTGCCCTACATTATGCTAAAGGCAGTTCATCATTCTGAAATAAGAGGGCATTAATAGGCTGTAAGAAATCACCTGAAGGTACCAAACTCACCAGCCATCGTAAGTACACAGAAAAACACAGACTATTAGAACATTGTAATTGCAGTATGTAAACTATTCATATCTCGAGTAGCAAGCCTAAAAAATGAACCAGTAAGGCTGGGCGCGGTGGCTCAAGCCTGTAATCCCAGCACTTTGGGAGGCCAAGGCAGGTGGATCACGAGGTCAAAAGATCGAGACCAACCTGGTCAACATGGTGAAACCCCGTCTCTACTAAAAATACAAAAAATTAGCTGGGCATGGTGGGGCGTGCCTGTAATCCCAGCTACTCAGGAGGCTGAGGCAGGAGAATTGCCTGAACCCAGGAGGCGGAGGTTGTGGTGAGCCAAGATCGCGCCATTGCACTCCAGCCTGGGTAACGAGCGAAACACCGTCTCAAAAAAAAAAAAGAACCAGTAAAAAATAATAACTACAACTTTTTAAGACACACACAGTACAACATACAAATAGAAATAAAAAGTTAAAAAGTGGGGAGACAAACTAAGTTTTATTAGTATTCCCTTTGTTCGTTGTTTATACCACCTGTGTTGTCATCAAAGTAACGGTTATAAGGTTTTATCTGCAAACCTCATAGGAACCTCAAATCAAAAAACGTGCAACAGATACACAAAAAATAAAAAGCGAGAAATTAAAACATATTACCAGAGAAAATCACCATCACTAAAAGGAAGACAGGAAGGAAGGAAAGAAGGAAGAAAAGCCCACAAAACAATCAGAAAACAACAACAAAAAAATGGCAGTAGGAAGTCCTTAATGATCATAACAACGTTGAATGTAAATGGACTAAACTTTCCAATCAAGACATGGAGTGGCTGACTCGATTACAGGCCCTGTGCGGTGGCTCAGGCCTGTAATCCCAGCACTTTGGGAGGCCAAGGTGGGCAGATCACCTGAGATCAGTAGTTCGAGACCAGCCTGACCAACACGGAGAAACCCCATCTCTACTAAAAATACAAAATTAGCCAGCTGCAGTGGCACATGCCTGTAATCCCAGATACTCAGGAGGCTGAGGCAGGAGAATTGCTTGAACCTGGGAGGCAGAGGTTGTGGTGAGCCGAGACTGCGCTATTGCACTACAGCCTGGTAACAAGAGCAAAACTCCGTCTCAAAAAAAAAAAACAAAAAACAATAAACAACCGAACAATCTGTTGCCTACAAAACACACTTCACTGATAAAGAAACACAGACTGAAAATAAAGGGGTGGAAATAGATATTACATGGAAACAAAGAAAAAGAGTAGCTATCCTTGTATCAGAGAAAAATAGACTGCAAGACAAAAATTTAAAAATAGACAAACAAGGTTATTATATAATGATAAAGGGGTCAATTAAGCAAGAGGATATATAACAATGGTAAGTAGATACGCACCAAAACTGGAGCCCCAGATATATAAAGCAAAAATTATAAGAGCTAAAGATAGAGACAAACTCCAATACAATAATAGCTAGAAACCGTCAACCCATTTCCAGCATTGGGTAGATCTCCCAGACAGAAAAATGACAAAGGAATACCAAGCAATCTGCACAATAGACCAAGTAGATATTTACAGAACACTTTATCCAATGGCTGCAGAATACACGTTCTTTTCCTCAGCACAGGCCTCATTACAAGGGACAGGTCATATGCTGAGCCACAAAACAAATGATAAAAAATACAAAAAAAAATTAAAATACTATCAACTTTAACCACAATGAAATAAAATTAGAAATTGATAACAGGAATTTTGAAAACTATACAAACATGGAAATTAAACAATGTGCCCTAGAATGACCACTCGATGAGGAAATTAAAAAAGAAACTGAAAAATTTCTCCGAACAAATGAAAATGGAAACACAACATAATAAAACCTATGGGATACAGCAAAACCAGTATTAACAGGAAAGTTTATAGCAATATGGGCCTAATCAAAAAAGTAGAACAACTTCAAATAAACAACTTAACATATGAAAAAAGTGCTCAATATCACTAACGATCAGGGAAAGGCAAATCAAAACCACAATGCCATACAAGCTCACTCCTGCAAGAATGGCCACATCAAAAAATCAAAAAATAATAGATGTTGGTATTGATGTGGTAAAAAGGGAACACGTTTCCACTGTTGGTGGTAAAGGAAACTAATACAACCAACAACCACTATGGAAAACATTGGGTATAGTATCCACTGCTTGGGTGATAGGTGCACCAAAATCTCAGAAATCACCACTAAAGAACTTATGCATATAACCAAATACCACCTGTTTCCCTCAAACCCATTGAAACAAAAACAAAACACAATTAACAAAAATTTAAAAAAGAAATTCAAAAGGCCATTAGTGGCTACTATGAGCAACTATATGACAATAAATTGGAAAACAAAATTCCTAGATACATACAACCTACCCAATATGAAACAAGAAGAAATGCAATACCTGAACAGACCAATAACAAGTAATTAGATCAAAGGCATAACAAAAAGTCTCCCAGCAAAGAAAATCCCAGGATCTGACGGCTTCACTGTGAATTTCAAACATTTAAAGAAAAATCAATACCAATCTTACTGAAACTATTCTAAAAAACAGAGAGATAATGCTTCCAAAGTCATTCTTTGAAGCCAGTAATTATCCTAATACCAAAACCAAAGACACATTAAAAAAAAAAAGAAACCTATAGGCTGATAGCTCTGATGAACATTGAGGCAAATAACCAAACCAAACTACTAGAAAACTAAATTGAACAACATATTAAAGACAGAATTCATCATCACCAAGTGGAATTTTTCCTGAGAATGCAAGGATAGTTCAACATATACAAATCAATTGATGTCATACATCAGATCAGCAGAACGAAGAACAAAAATCATATGATCCTTTCCACTATTGCTGAAAAAGCATTTGATAAAATTTAACATTTCTTCATGATAAAAACCCTAAAAAAGCAAAGGATAGAAGGAACAATGAAAACTATATATAACAGATCTACAGCTAGTTATCATACTAAATGGAAACAACTGAAAGCCTTTCTTTAACAGCTTAAATACAAGGATGCCTACTTTCATCACTGTTATTCAACATAGTAGTGGAACTCCCAGCTAGAGCAATCAGTCAAGAGAAAGAAATAAGCGATAACCACATTGGAAAGGAAAAGGTCAAATTATCCTTCTTTTCAGATGATAGGATCTTATATTTGGGAAAACATAAAGACTCCACCAAAAAACTATCAGAACTGATAAATTTAGTAAAGCTGCAAGATATAAATGAACACAAAAAATTCATAGCATTTTTATATGCCAACAGTGAACAATCTGAAAATGAAATCAAGAAAGTCATCCCAAATATGATAGCTACCAATAAAATACCTAGGAATAAACTTAGCCAAAGAAGTGAAAGATCTCTACAATGAAAACTATAAAATACTGATGCAAAAAATTGAAGAGGACACTAAAAAATGAAAAAAAAAATTGATATTCATCAACTGGAAGAATCCATATTGTTAAAATGTCCATATTGGCAAAGCTATCTACAGATTCAATGCAATCTACATATTCTATGAAAATACCAATGACATTCTTCACAGTAGTAGAAAAAAATAATCCTAAAATTTATATGGAACCATGAAACACCCAGAATAGCTAAAGCTATCCTGAGCAAAAGGAACAAAACTGGAGGAATCACATTACCTGACTTTATACTACAGAGCTATAGTAACAAAAACAGCATGGTACTGGCATAAAAACAGACACACAGACCAATGGAACAGAATAGAGATCCCAGAAGTAAATCAATACATCTACAGTGAATTCATTTTCCACAAATATGCCAAGAATATACCCTGGGGAAAAGACAGTCTGTTCAATAAATGGTACTAAGAAAACAGGACATTGACATGCAGAAGAAAGAAACTAGATAAACTAGACCTCTCTCTCTCACCATATACAAAACAATGGATTACAAACTTAAATCTAACACCTCAAACTATGAAACTGGGGGTGGGGGGGAACAACCACTGGGGAAACTCTAGGACACTGATTTGGGCAAAGATTTCTTAAGTAATACACCATAAACACAGGCGACCAAAGCTAAATGGACAAATGGAATCACATCAAGTTAAAAAGGTTCTGCACAGCAAAGGAAACCATCAACAGAGTGAAGAGACAACTCACAAAGTGGGAGAAAATATTTGCAAATTATCCATCTGACAAGGGATTAATAACCCTTAATAATTAATAAGGGAGCTCAAACAACTTAATAAGAAACAATCTAATAATCTGATTAAAAAATGAGCAAAAGGTCTGAACAGATATTTCTCAAAAGAAGATATACAGAGGCCGGGGGCGGTGGCTCACGCCTGTAATCCCAGCACTTTGGAAGGCTGAAGCAGACATCACGACATCAGGAGTTCAAGACCAATCTGGCCAACACGGTGAAACCCAGTCTCTACTAAGAATACAAAAATTAGCCAGGCATGGTGGTGCACACCTGTAATCCTAGCTACTCAGGAGGTTGAGGCAGGAAAAAAAGAAAATAAAGAAGACATATAAATGGCCAACAGGTAATGACAAGGTGTTCAACATCACTGATCAGAGAAATGCAAATAAAAACTACCATGAGATATCATCTCACACCAATTAAAATAGATTTTACCCAAGACAGACAATAACAAATGGTGGTGAGGTTGTGGAAAAAGGGGACCCCTTGTACGTCGTTGGTGGGAATGTAAATTAGTACAGCCACTACAGAATGGTATGGAGGTTCTTTATACAGCTAGAAAGAGATCTATCATAAGATCCAGCAATCCCACTGCTATATACTCAAAAGAAAGGAAACCAATATGTCAAAGCGATATCTGCACTCCCATGTTTATTGCAGCACTATTCACAATAGTTGAGATTTGAAAGCAACCTAAGAGTCCATCAACAGATTAATAGATAAAGAATGTGTAGTTCAGCAGGCACAGTTCTCACACCTGCAATCCCAACACTATGGGAGGCCAAGGTGGGTGGATAATTTGAGGCCAGGAGTTCGAGACCAGCTTGGGCAACATGGTAAAACCCTGTCTCTATTAAAAATACAAAAAATTAGCCAGGCATGGTGGCAGGCACCTGTGATCCCAGCTACTTGGGAGGCTGAGGCAGGAGAATCGCTTGAACCCAAAAGGCAGAGGTTGCAGTAAGCAGAGATCACACCACTGCACTCCAGCCTGAGCATCAGAGCGGGACTCTGTCTCAAACAAACAGAAAGTGTAGTTCTTATACAGAATTGAGTACTATTCAAACATAAAAAAGAATGAGATCTTGTCATTTGCAACAATATGGGTGGAATAAAAAAGAATGAGATCCTGTGATTTCCAACAATACAGTGGAACCAGAAGTTATAATGTTAAATGAAAAGCAAGGCACAGAAAGATAAATTTCACATGTTCTCATTTATTTATTGGAGCTAAAAATTAAAACAACTCTGATAGAGACAGAGGGTAGAATGAAGGTTACCAGAAGCTGGGAAGGGTAGTTGGAGGTCGGGGGATGGAAGAAGAAAACGGGAATTGTTAATTGGTCCAAAAATATAGTTGGATAGAATGAGTAAGATCTAGCATGTGATAGCACATAGGGTTATTACATTCAACAATAACTTATCATACATTTAAAAATAACTAAAATTGGATTGTTTGTAACACAAAGAAAGGATAAATGCTTAAGGTGATAGACACCTCATCTACCCTGATGTGATCACTATACACTGTATGCCTGTATCAAAATCTCACATACCCCATAAATACAGAGACTTAGAATATATCCGCAAAAATTAAAAAATAAGAAACCCATAGATAACCTAGAATGACTAAAATTAAAAAGACTCACAAAACAGGCCGGGTTTGGTGGCTCATGCCTGTAATCCCAGCACTTTGGGAGGCTGAGGCAGGTGGATCACTTGAAGTCAGGAGTTCAAGACCAGCCTGGCCAACATAGTGAAACCTCATCTCTACTAAAGAAAAATAAAAAATTAAGAAAAAAGACTTACAATAATAAGCATTGGCAAAGATAAGAAGAAAACTCATATGCTGCTGGTAGAAATATAAATCAACATAATAATTTTTGAAATGGCTGATATTATAATTATCTGTTGAAGTTGAAGATAAACATAACCTAAGAATTGGCAATTTTTCTTCTACATAGACACCAAACAGAAATGCATGTACACATGAATCAAGAATCATGGACAACAATACTCAAAACAGCATTATGTGTAATAAACCCACACAGTGGACAGGATATAGTATATTTGTATAATGAAACACATTCAGTGAAATGGAATGAACCACAGCTACACATGACATAAATAAACCTTGCAGACACAATATTACATGAAAGAAACCAGTAAAAAGATGGTTACAAGATTCCATTTATATCAAATTCAATAGTTTAAATTAGAGTCTGACACAGTTTGGATGTGTCCCCACCCAAATCTCATGTTGAAATATAATCCCCACTGTTGGAGGCGGTGCCTTGTGGAAGATGACTGGATCGTGGGGGCAGATTCCCTCATGGATGGTTTAGCACCATCCCCTTGGTGCTGCCTTAATGACGGTGAGTTATCACTCTAATTGTTTAGAAGTGTGTGGCACCAAGCTGGGCACAGTGGCTCACGCCTGTAATCCCAACACTTTGGGAAGCAGAGGTGGGAGGATCATCTGAGTTTGGGAGTTCAAGACCAGTCTGACCAACATGGTGAAACCCAGCTTTACTAAAAACATAAAATTAGCTGGGCATAGTGGTGCATGCCTATAATCCCAGCTACTCGGGAGGCTGAGGTAGGAGAATCACTTGAACCCAGGAGGCCGAGGTTGCAGTAAGCAGAGATCGCGCCATTGCACTCCAGCCTGGGCAACAAGAGCAAAACTCCATCTCAAAAACAAAGCCAAACAAAACAAAGAAGTATGTGGCACCTCTCCCCACCCCTTGCTCCTGCTCTGGCCATGTGACATGCCTGCTTCCACTTCCCCTTTTGCCATGACTGTAAGCCTCCTGAGGCCTCCCCAGAAGCCAAGCAGATGCCAGCACCATGTTTCCTGTAAAGCTTGCAGAACCATGAGCCAATTAAACCCCTTTTCTTTATAAATTACCTACTCTCAGGTGTGTCTTTGTATCAATATGAGAATAGACTAATACAGAAAATTGGTACCAAGAGCTGACGCCTTGTTATGAAGATACCTGAGAATTTGGAAACAACTTTGGAACTGGGTAATGAGCAGAGGTTGGAAGAGTTTGGAAGGAAGATAAGGGAAGGTCTGGAAGTTCCTAGAGGCTAAATGGTTGTGACCAAGGTGCTGATAGTGATATGGACAATCAAGTCCAGGCTGAGGAGATCTCAGATGGAAATGAGGAACTTATTGGGACCTGGAGCAAAGATCCCATGTGTTATGCTTTAGCAAAGAATTTGGCTGCACTGTGTCCATGTCCTAGGGATCTGTGGAAGCTTGGACTTGAAAGTGATGATTTAGGGTATCTGGTAGAAGAAATTTCTAAGCAGCAAAATGCTCAACATGTCGAACAGCTGCTTGTAACAGCATATACTCAGATGCATGAGCACAGAAATAACCTAAGGACGGAACTTAAAGGGGAAGCAGAGCATAAAAGTTTGAAAAATGTGCAACCTGTCCATGTCATAGAAAATAAAAGCCCATTTTCAGAAGAAGAATTCAAGGGGGCTACAGAGCAACCACTTGCTAGAGAACCAACCACTTGCTAGAGAATATTCCATATCTAAATAGGTGACAGGTGCTAATAGCTGAGACAAAGGGTAGAAGGTCTAGACAGCATTTCAGAAATCTAACAGACAGCCCTTCCCATTACAGGCTCTGATGCCTAGGATAGAATAGTTTCATGGGCCAGGCCCAGGGCCCTGCAGCCCTCCACAGCCTTGGGACATTGCTCCTTGCAACCCAGCCATTCCAGCTCCAGCCATGACTCAGAGTGGCCCAGGTATAGCTTGGGACACTGCTTCAGAGGGTGCAAGCCATAAGCCTTGGTGGCTTTCAATGGGTGTCAAGCCTGTGGGTGCACAGAGTACAAAGGCTAAGGCTTGGCAGCCTCCACCTAGATTTCAGAGGATGTATGGAAAAGCCTGGATATCTAGGCAGAAGCCTGCTTCAAGGGTGGACACCTCATGGAGAACCTCTACTAGGGCAGTGCAGAGGGGAAAGATGGGGTTGAAGCTCCAACACAAAGTCCTTACAGGGGCACTGCCTAATGGAGCTGTGAGAAAAGGGCCACCATCCTCCAACCCCAGAATGGTAGATCCACTGAGAGCTTGTACCCTGAGCCTGGAAAAGCTGCAGGCACTCAACAATGCCAGCCCATGAGAGCAGCCATGAGGGCTTAATCCTGCAAAGCCATAGGGGCAGAGCTGCTCAAAGCCTTGGGAGTACAACGCTTCCATCAGTGTGTCCTGGATGTGGGACACAGAGTTAAAGGAGATTGTTTTGAAGCTTTAAGATTTAATGACTGCCCTGCTGGGATGGAACTTGTATAAAGCCTGTAGCCCCTTTCATTTGGCTGATTTCCCACTTTAGGGATGGGAATGTTTACTCAATATCTATAATCTCATTGTATCTTGGAAGTAAATAACTTACTTCAGATTTAACAGGCTCATCGGTGGAAGGGACTTGCCTCATCTCAGATAGAACTTTGGACTTCTTAGTTAATGCTGGAATGAGTTAAAACTTTGGGGGACTGTTGAGAAGGCATGATTGTATGTTGCGATGTGACAAGAATACATGAGACTCAGGATGGGCCAGAAATGGAATGATAGTTTTGATGTGTGTCCCCATCCAAATTTCATGTTGAAATGTAATTCCCAATGTTGGAATGCTGGAGGTGGGGCCTGGTGGGAACTGACTGAATCATGGGAGCAGATCCCTCAAGAATGGTTTAGCACCATCCTCTTGGTCCTGTACTCACTACAGTGAGTGAATGCTTAAGAGTTCTGGTTACATAAAATGGCACCTCGCTCTCTCCCTCTTGCTCCTTTTGCCAAGTGATATGCCTGCTCCCCTATTTGCCTTCCACAGTGACTGTAATCTTCCTGAGGCCTCCACAATAGTCGATGCCACTATGCTTCCTATACAGTCTACAGAACGATGAGTCAATTAAACCTCTTTTCTTTACAAATTATCTGCTCTCGGGTTTTTTGTTTGTTTGTTTGTTTGTTTTGAGACAGAGTTTCCCTGGGTCGTACTGATTCTGCAATCTCGGCTCACTGCCACTTCCGCCTCTTGGGTTCAAGTGATTCTCTTGCCTTAGCCTTCTGAGCAGCTGGGATTACAGGAGCCCACCATAATGCCTGGTGAATTTTTGTATTTTTGGTAGAGACGGGGTTTCACTGTTGGCCAGGCTGGTCTTGAACTCCTGACCTCGAGTGCTCTGTCTGCCTCAGTCTCCCCAAGTGCTGGGATTACAGAGGTGAGCCACCACACCCAGCAAGTATTTCTTTATATCAGTTCAAGAATGGACTAACACAGAGTTTACCATAAAAGTGAGGATAGTAGTTATTGGAGGGGAGGGCAAGAGGTACAGGTTAGTGATTGAAGAAGGTGCACAAGGGGGATTCTCTAGTGCTGGCAATGATAGTTGCATGGATATCCTCTTTACGATACACTTTGCCTCTATAAATGTGATTTACCCTTTTTTGTTAGATTTAATAATCAAAAGATTTTAAAAAGCACAAAAAACAAATATGAAGAAGAAATAATCTGAAAGATACGTAAATCATAGTTGCTTTCTTAAAGGAAAGAAAAAAGAGAAGTCACTTTGTATTAGGTATTAGAAGTTTTTGTTTGTTTTTCCCCCCATTGCCTGTCTCTGTAAGCCCATGTTTGGGACAAGTTTTAAGATGAACTAACTTAAAAGTTTTAGTATTCAAGGTTTGTTGGTGCTATATAAAAAGGGAAATATAATCACAACCATTTAAACCAGAGCGTTTGTGCAAGAGAGAACAGGGTATGTTTTCAGTTGTCAATCCGAACAATTAAAAGGTGTAAAGAGGGTTCATTTGAATTTGAAAAAAGGTGGCCCTCTGGAAGCCTGGTGGCAGCAGTGGCACCCCGCCCCCCCCCCCCCCCCCCCCCCCGCCACCAACACATAGGTTCACAGCTGAACAGCTCCATCAGCCAGCTTCCTGTCTGAAGAATCCCAGTCATCTGATAGCCTTCTTTCACTTCATCCTGTCCAAGCTGGCAGTGTTTGTGCTAAAACGGTTGACTGGCTCTATCACATGCCTAATCTCTTCATAAAAGTCTAGCCACACTCTTAGCCCTGTCCCCAGAGCATGGTATTCAGAGAGGCTGAGAATTTTCTAAATTCTCAAATGCTAGTTCCTTTTCTCTTAACAGGTCCTTCCTCAATTTGCTCATTCCTCTCACATTATTAAGCAGCAAGGAGAAATCAGGCTGTACCTTCCACAATTTGCTTGGAAATTTCCTCAACAAAATACCCAAGTTCGTTGCTTACATATTCTATTTTCCTTCCAACAGTAGAACATAATTCAACCAGTCTGTCACTTTCTTTTTTGTTTTTGTTGAGATGGTATTTCACTCTTGTTGCCCAGGCTGGAATGCAATGTTGAAATCTCAGCTCACTGCAACCTCTGCCTCCTGGGATCAAATGATTCTCTTGCCACAGCCACCCAAGTAGCTGGGATTACAGGCATGTGCCACCATGCCTGGCTAATTTTCTATTTTTAGTAGAGACAAGGTTTCTCCATGTCGGTCAGGCTGGTCTCAAACATCTAACAACAGATGTTCACCCACCTTGGCCTCCCACAGTGCTGGGATTACAGGCATAAGCCACCTTGCCCAGCCCAATCGGTCACTTTCTAAGAAAGATCCCCTTTCTTTTAGTGTCCAATAAATATTCCTCATTTCCATCTAGGTCTTCACTAAAAGTGCTTTTAGCATTTATATTCCAGCAACATTCTAATCCTAATGGTAGTCTCAAAAACAACCTGAAGCTTTCTCTACAGATCTTTTCTTTCTGAGCCCTCACCAGAATTGCCTTTAACATTCACCATTCTATCAACAGTTCCTCCTCAAGAAAATCTAGTCTTTTTCTATCTAGCACCTTAAAACTTTCCCATCTCTATTCAATACCTAATTCCAAAGCCACATCCTCATTTTTAAGTATTTGCTACTGCAACACCCATTTCCCAGTACCAAAACCTATATTAGATTTCTGGGACTACAACAAAGTAGCACACATTAGGTGGGTTAAAACAATAAAAATATATTTACAGTGTAAAGGCCAGAAATCCCTAATGAAGGTGTTAGCTGGGTCATGCTCTCTGACAGCTCTAGGGGAGTATCCTTCCTTGCCTCTTTCTAGCTTATTGTGGCCACAGAAAATTCTTAACTTTCCTTGGCTATTTGTGTCCAAATTTCTCTTGTCCTATAAGGCCATCAATCACTGGGTTAGGATCTACCTTAATCCAGGGTGACCTCATCTTAATTTGATTATATCTGCAAAGGCACTATTTCTAAATAAGGTCACATTCATTAGGACCACAGGTTAGGACTTGAATATATCTTTTCTGGAGCAAGCACAATTTTACTCACCACACAGCACAATTCTAAAAACAGAGACTTCTGGGAAAATATAACATGGTCCATGGTAGTAGTTATTTTTGTGATATGAACATACGCTATTTAACTCCTGATCTTCTGGTGGTGTTGGATGTTAGTTTAACCTTGTTTAACCAGGATGTTCCCCATAACTTCATTAACATTTTTCTAAATGGAAGCATCTTTATTTCAAATGAACTAATAGGAATCTCTAACCTTTAGTGCTTCAGTAGCCTTGCGAAGCTCCTTAATAACCGATGATAAAGCTTCTGGGTTAATTCCTTGTTCACAAAGCCGTACACAAATAGACAGAGTTTCCATATCTAAGCCAGTATTCAAAATTCTTGAAATCTCAAGCAGAACTGAAAAAAGATATAAAGAAAACTTAAAAAAAGAAAGCTTACGGCATTGAAAAATATGTACATAGTACTTTTATTAATTTATATATCACTGCACAATACCAGGGAATTAGCATAGCATCCCAGGTTTTGAAAATCTGCATGTAATACTGTCTTGCCTTTACTTCATCTTAGAAACTTAAATATAAACTTACAACTTCACGTCACATAACTGCCTTTTCCATCTTGGTATATACTCTAGCACTCATTTAATATCTACCTAACACATAACCACCACACTTAGGATAACTCTGAACACTTTCTTATTTTTTAGTATTCTTTTAAAATGCAGTTTAATTAGTTGCATATCATTCCATTTGATGGAAATACTATGTTTAACTACTGTGTTAGGTGTTAAGCTGCTCTCATGTTTCCCACATTAAATAATATTAAGAAACGGCCAGGCGCGGTGGCTCAAGCCTGTAATCCCAGCACTTTGGGAGGCCGAGGCGGGTGGATCACAAGGTCGAGAGATCGAGACCAACCTGGTCAACATGGTGAAACCCCGTCTCTACTAAAAATACAAAGAATTAGCTGGGCATGGTGACACATGCCTATAATCCCAGCTACTCAGAAGGCTGAGTCAGGAGAATTGCCTGAACCCAGGAGACGGAGGTTGCGGTGAGCTGAGATCGCGCCATTGCACTCCAGCATGGGTAACAAGAGCGAAACTCCGCCTCAAAAAAAAAAAAAAAAAAAAAAAAGAATCTGTACATACTAAATTTTATTTCATTAGTATAAATTTCTAGAAACAGAGCTGCTCAGTCAGTAATATACATATTTAACTTGCTGAATTGACATACATTAGGCAAAAAAAAGAGAGAAAAAAGTACATATTTCAGGCTTTAAAAGTGTTTAGAAACTTTTCTAACAATTTGACAGCGTAATCATGCCTGTTGAATCCAATAATTAAAATCAAACCTTATATTTTTTAAACTTCATTTGTATAGTACTGCATTTTATTGTAGTTGATGGAAGTCTTTGTCTTTAATATGAGAAGCACTAACAGAGAAACTTGGTTTCCAATGTGATTTTCCAAGAATCCCTTCCATTACAGTTTGTAAGTACATTGGTTCCATTGAATTTTATGATTGCTTCGCAGAGTGTTTAGAATATTTTAAGTCAACTGTCAACATATTATCTATTGTTTCCTATATCATTTCCCCTTGGCATTAAGCTTAGAAAGTTATTCCCGATGCAAAGATTATATCCACCAGTATTCTTTTCCAGCACTTGGAAGTTTATTTCCCCAATACCCCCTAATAAGTATTTATCTCCCTGGAGTTTGGGTGGAAATCATAGGATCTAACTTTTCCTCCCAGAAATGAGCCAGTTGCCCCAGTAAAATTTATTGAATGACCTAAGCTTTCCCCACCCAGTTGAGATGCCACCTTTATTCATAGTAAATTCTCATATACCTACAAATTGGTTACATGTCTACCTTTTGTTAGGGCAACCATTCAATTACTATTTATATCTATCGCATTGGGTAGGATTAAGACTCCATTGTCACTTTTCATTTATGTAAGCCCTTTTACTCTTTGGGTGAAGTTAAAATGTCTAGGTCCACTGCAAATGACATTTAACATGGATCACACACTCATATACCGGTGGATATGGGTAAAAAGGGGACAAAGAAGCCTACAAGGGAAATGACATCTGATATAATATGAAAAATAATTGATCAACCAGGATATGCTTTTACCTGGTTGTCTTATTTAAATATTCACAACAACTCTACGAGGTATGGTTTTATTTTACAGAAAAAAAGCCAAACAGGCCCAGTGATGTTTAAGTATCTAGTACAAGCTCAACCCAGGGGCACAAAGTGGCAGAACCAACATTAAAGGGTGGAGAGAGGAAAACCTCAAGACACTAATTTAGTGTTCTGCCACGCTTGTGTAGGCTTCACTCGCACGTGCCTCCGGACCAAAAACAGGCGACACCCACAGCACTTGAGCACTGGCGTCACCCGCTTCAAGAGGAAACTAGGACAATTCTGAACTTGTTCATTCGCAGGATATTAACGGCGCCTACAGAAGTGCCAAGGACAGGGGGCATAGCGGTGGTCCCGGTCCAAGCCGGGATCTCAGCCTAGGGGACCCCCAAAGCGCCCCGCACGACACGCGCGCGGGAATTGGGTGGGGCGCGGCGCGCAGAAGGGAACGGGTCACTGCGTAGGTGGGCGTGGCGCGTGGGGCCGTCACCGCGGGAGAGCGGCCGGGTCGCGCCGACCCGGGACTGGGGGGATTGCGGGGGCGCGGCATTCCGGGTTGGGCGCGAGAGGGACGCTGTGCGCAACTGGCTGACGAGGGGGTCGGAACGCCTAGCGCGCGCGACAAACTACGCAGCGGCGGAGACAACTCTCAAGGGATAAGGCCATCCGTCCTACAGCCCTGGCAGGTCTCTTCCAAAGATCTCTGAAGATGCCGTTCGGGGCAGGAGGAGGACCTAGAGTCCTCCCCAGGCTCAGCTCCGCCTGGCGGCGTCGGCTCTGGGAAGGCAGGCAAGATAAAGAGAGCGCAACGGGCACTCACCGTCCATGGTCTCCCGCACCGCATTCAGATTCGCTGCCGTGGCGGCCCCCGCCGCCCCGGCGCCGCTACTACTCGCCATGACTGAGGCCGAGGGAGGCGGGAGAAGGGCCTGACCCGGAACTGGAGCGCCTTCCTCTCTGGGGGGCAATCACACCGCGCGTCCCGCCTCACGCCGGGCAGGCTCCGCCCCTCGCGCTTGCCGCTGGCGTGACGCTGCGTTGATTTGAATTTGGAGCCTCGTTCCTCTGCGCGGAACGTGGAGCGAGGAGTTGCTATTCGAATTTCCTAAGCGGCCTCCGGGCGATTGGCTGGTTCGCGGACGGCGGGGCGACGCGATTGGCCAGTCGTTCACAAGCCCCGTGCCCTGGTTGGCCCAAGACAGCGCGGAAGCGGGGAGTTAAAGAGTCTGTGCCTGTCGTGGAAGCTGGCTTGGTCCACGGGAGCTCCCTGGACAAGGTATTGGGGGCTTCCTTTTGTATGCACCGGTAGGTACGATCTTTGTGGTCCCTGCCCTTTCCTCCTGTCTGAATGGAGAGCTTTCTTTTCCCGGCTCCACACTTGCCTGCCCGCTCGCCCCTGGTGAATGGGAGCAGTCAGGAAGTAGGTGTGGAAGAGAGGGGCACCAGAAAGAGTGGCCGCGTAGGGTTGTGGGTGACACCTCCTCCGCGCTCCACCCCAGGAAACCGGCTGCATTTCAGCCTTCCAGAAGTAGATTATTCTTCTCCACCTCCCTCTCAAGTTGTAGCCTCTATAGCTTCCTTCGATCGGAAGTAATGCAGTCTCTTTTTCTGTACTTGGGTTGGGGGGGCGGGTCTTGGCGAAAGGAGGATTTTGGAGGAAAGGGCACCCAAGGCAGTTAATTTCCTAGCCCCTGTCAATCATACTTCTCTGGCTAGGACTCAGCACAAGCTTCCTCATCTCTTACCTGCTTGCTACAAACAGCTGTTTAATAGCAACTGTAGTTGGATAGGGTATCCGAAAGATGTTCACAGTGTTGACACATGAGATGATGAATTAAAAAAAAATTGTAGATGTCCTTCAATTGAGAAGAGATCTTGCCTGCTGTAACCTTTAGTTGCCTCAGAGGCAGATCTTAACTCATTCATATTTGGTTGACTGCTGCGCATAAGCCGCTTCACTTCTCTGAGCTTATTAATTCTTTCGCAAAATAATACCACTAATAACTTACTGCTGTAGGTTCCAAGGTTATTTGAGGATCACTTGAGAAAATTTGTGATACTTTTTTTGTAAGCTCTAACGTAGTCTCAAGAGTGTTAGGTTTTGAGTTGTTTTTGTGACACGTTGTTTGTTGAATACATTTTAATAGTTAAAATTGATATCTATAGGACTTGGTAATTTTAACATGCATACTCGATTTCTTTTTAGTTTCCTCTCTGTGCTATGGGAGATGTCAAGGAATCAAAAATGCAAATAACGCCAGAAACTCCAGGAAGGATCCCTGTTTTAAATCCTTTTGAAAGTCCTAGTGATTATTCTAATCTCCATGAACAAACTCTCGCCAGTCCTTCTGTTTTTAAATCAACAAAAATACCAGTAAGTTATTCCTAACTAGTGTTTACAGCTAATTTGAAATGTAAATAATTACAAATAATTTTAAATGTAAACATCTTTCTTTACAAGATAAGGAGGAAATACATTATGGAGGATATATAGCTGCAATATACTATAAAAAGTTTAAGTGTTCATTATAATCTAGTGGTTAGATTAGTAAGTTAGCTAGAAGATTTTTTTAATTTTTTTAAGTTCAAGAACAATATAGGTTAGCTTCCTGCAGTTGTGGGTGTAGCCACTAATAGAGAAGAGGCTGCATCATCTAATTTTCTGTTCTTATTTGGCAAACATTATTTGAGTGTTGCTATATGTCAGATACAGTGCTAAGCACAGGGATTACACTGTGAAAAAGTTAGGATCATTAGACACAAATCTGTAAGGAGATTATATTCCAGTGTAGGGATCAGCAAATTTTCTGTTAGGGGCCAGACAGTAAATATTTAGGCTTTACAGGTCATTTGGTCACTGTCACTACTACTCACTTCTGTCTTCTATCACAAAAGCAGCCATAGGAAGTGTGTAAAGAGATAATGTTCCAATACAGCTTTATTTGTGGACACATTGGAATTTCATATAATTTTCACGTCACAAAATATTATACTTTTTTGTTTTTTTCCAACCATTTAAATCTGTCAAATAATTTTTAACTTGCCACCTATTATAAAAAAAAAAAACTAACCCCTATTTTAATGTGTTAGACACAACCAGATGAGTAATGTCAAGACAGTATGATAAGTACTGTGATTAGTGCTTAGCACAATAGTAATATGAAGGAAAAGTGTTCTTCATGATATTAGAAAAGATTTCATCACTTTATCTTTTTTTTTTTTTTTTGTAGAAATGGGATTTCACTATGTTGGCCAGGCTGGTCTTAAACTCCTCACCTCATGTGATCTGCCCACCTCAGCCTCCCAGAGTGCTGGGATTCCAGGCATGAGCCACCATTCCTGGGCCACTTATTTTGCTGTTATTTACTACACTGAATGAGTTCTTTTGACCTTGGATATTTCAACTTGCTAAGTTACTTAAAAAAGCAAAGTGGCTCTTTCTACTATACTTTCATTTAGGTTTTACAATGAGCAGGTATGTACTAGTGGAAGATCGAGCAGTTTGTGTTGAGTCATTTCATCAGTCTGATCTTGTGACTTTTAATTGAATCATATTAAAGTTAATCTCTTAGTCTTACTAAACATAAATAATGGATTAATGGCAACTTAATCCTCAAAATTGGAATGTATGGCATCTTGTGTTTTTAGGACTGAATTTGTCTAGAATATACTTCTAATTACAGTTTAAGATTTGGATAAACCTTTGATTCAGTTGGATAGTTGAATACAGAAAGGCAGCACTGGTTGCCATTCATAGTTATTTTAAGGATCAACTATGTTATGAGCTTTTGCAGCCATCTTTAAGTCCTAACTAAGGACTTTGTATAATTTCAGTTCCTTCTTAGTGAAAGTAAAGACCTTTGATAACTCCAAAAGATTTTTACTTTTACATGGGCTTAGTGTATCACACTGATGAGTGTTAATTGTGAAAGTTTTATACCTTTATTATTCTGTTGTGATTTTTCTAGTATTAGGTAATTCCAACCCAAGGAAAGATTTTGATACTTTGAAAGAGACACAGGCGGGCGCCATGGCTCACGCCTGTAATCCCAACGCTTTGGGAGGCCAAGGTGGGCCAGTCACTTCAGGTCAGGAGTTTGAGACCAGCCTGGCCAACTCGGTAAAACCCTGTCTCTACTAAGAAAAAAAAAATGCAAAAATTAGCTGGGCATGGTGTCAGCTGCCTATAATCCCAGCTATCAGGAGGCCGAGGCAGGAGAATCACTTGAATCTAGGAAGTGGAGGTTACAGTGAGCTGAGATTGCGCCACTGCACTCCAGCCTGGGTGACAGAACAAGACTCTGTCTTGAAAAAAATAAGAGAGAGAGACATACAATTAAGTCAGTTGATCTAATGTGATATGATTACCCTTTGCCATTTAATTTCATGGTAAAGTCAAATTTTAAAAACAAGCTTTTAAATATTTTAATATTATAACCATTCATATTATTTCTTACATTGGTTAGCATTTTGATTATCTATTTTAGTTTGCCTTTACTCATAAGCTCACTTTCTTTTTTAAGACTCCAGGGAAATTTAGATGGTCTATTGATCAACTAGCTGTAATAAATCCTGTAGAAATAGACCCAGAAGATATTCATCGTCAAGCTTTATACTTAAGTCATTCTCGGTAAGTTTTCCTTTCTTGCACCTAAGTGTAATAAAACTCTCAAGTGAAGAGAGGTAGGAAATTCTAAATGTTGAGTCTTTTTCTATGTAAAAATATCGGGGGAAAAAATGCAGATTTTTCCTATCTAAATGAATTAGTTCAAAGAACTACATTCAGAAAGATTTTCTTGCCAACAGTTCCAGATCTGGGTAGATACCTTATTCTTTTTTTTTTTTTTTTTTTTTTTTTGAGACAGTTTCGCTCTTGTTACCCAGGCTGAGTGCAATGGCGCGATCTCGGCTCACTGCAACCTCCACCTCCTGGGTTCAGGCAATTCTCCTGCCTCAGCCTCTTGAGTAGCTGGAATTACAGGCATACGCCACCATGCCCAGCTAATTTTTTGTATTTTTAGTGGAGATGGGGTTTCACCATGTTGACCAGGATAGCCTCGATCTCTTGACCTCATGATCCACCCGCCTCGGCCTCCAAAAGTGCTGGGATTACAGGCGTGAGCCACTGTGCCCAGCCTGATACCTTATTCTTTAACAGATAACCGATTCCTCCTGCTGCTCAGGGGACAACTCTGCACCCCTAGCACTCGATAAAGGGAAGAACATTTTGAAATTTGCACTTTTCTACATGGTTGTAGCTTCTACCATGGACTTGTAGTCTGTCTTTTTGATGGTCTGGGGTGAAGAAAAATGTTGTTTCATTGTTGCTTATGTTTGGGGAAGCCTAAAATCCCCTTAAAGAGTTAAGTACACATTGAGTGGAAGGGTATCCATTAGCAACAGAGAAGTTTTGTAGACATCATCCAACTGTAACAATTCACTTGGACTGTGAATTACATTTTCTACAATTTTACATATCACCCAGTGATATGAAGTCTTACTGTTGATGTGTTGTTTAGGTTTCAGGGCATGAATGTACTGCAGATTTAGTTTTTTATTACAAAATATAAAGGCAGATTATTCTTTTTTAGTTTTAAGGACTCTTTTGTTGATATGTTTTATAGTCTGATTTTTTAATATTTGAAAAAAATCAAATACGCGGTATGACCAGATTTTAACTTGCTGTCCTAAGGTAGACATGTTGTTATTCCAAAACAAAGGATAATCCTTTTCCCTTTGACTTTAGAATTCAGTCACACAAAGTTGCATACATACTGAGATGTTCTGGTAAATACTTATTGGCTTTTCTCCTCCATCTTCTCTTTCCTTGGTAACATGATGATCATTCACTCATAAAATTAATGTCCATCCAGACATAGTGTTAATAGGGAGGGTCTAGAATGAAGATAAAGGATGAAAGGATTTTAACTTAAATTTAAGTAATACCTTTGAGGCCGGGCGTGGTGGCTCATACCTGTAATCCCAGCACTTTGGGAGGCTGAGGTGTGCAGATCACTTGAGGTCATGAGTTCAAGACCAGCCTGGCCAACATGGTGAAACCACATCTCTACTAAACATACAAAAAGATTAGCCAGGTATGGTGGTGCACACCTGTAATCACAGCTACTTGGGAGGCTGAGGCAGGAGAATTACTTGAACTCAGAGACAAAGGTTGCAGTGAGCTGAGGTGGTGCCATTGCACTGTAGCCTGGACAACAGAACAAGACTCCATCTCAAAAAAATAAAATAAATAAATAAGTAAATAAATAATACCTTTGAAAGAGAAGGTGAGAAGAATATCTAAAAGCAAAAAGCAAATGCGTCACAGTGATTAATTTTTTGTTTCACACAAACTTTATTAGGCTTAATTATTTTGTCTGATTTCTTCAATATATTGAATGATGTTGATATATTGATATTGAATGATGTCAATATATTGAACAACTATTACATTTATCAGTCAAGAGATTTTTGTTGAATATTTCGAGGGACTGTAAGAAACACAGAAGAGGTACAGGATATTAAGAGTCAAGAGTTAAAAATAATTAGACCAAAGTTGTAACACAGTGCTTCTGTACTTAATGCTAAATGATATATTGTCTGCAAAGATTTGTAAAGATAATCTTGGTGTCTCTCAGTACGTAGATTTATGATATAGAAGAGGAGAAAAGAGTGGGAAAATAATTAATTTGTTAACATAATTTAATGAATGGTTATGGCTTCCACCAAGAATAGTCAATATATTCTTAACAGAGTGTCTTGGTTCATCCTTAGAAACAAGCAATGTCTTTTAGTATCTCTTCTTACATCTTAGCTCTCTACTTCAATTCTTCCAATACTTTTCATGCTACCATCCACACAGAATACAGTAACTTTAAAGCATTCTAGTGGAAGCAAGTGAGTCTTGGCTACATAGGTGACCAGTCCTGAGGTCCCCTCTCCTTTGCCACCTTGCAAAGGCTGAGTATTCAGACTGCAACTGTACCTGTATGCATCACACCAGTGTTCAGTGATATGCTGGTCAGGATGCTCTCCCCTGTGTGACTTCTTAGAATCATCTTTTGATCTGACTCTAGAATATTTGGCCACACTGATTTTTACTGCTTCCAGCAATCACCTGACTATTGAGGTTCTTGAAGTCCCTCTGATGAAGTAGCAAAAGGTTTCTGAATGTAGTAATCCTAGTTCACAGCTTACTTGCTATTTGCTAAACTTACTATGTGCTGCCATTTTGATCTGGTTAAGACCATGGTAAGATGAACCAGAAGTGAGTTGTTATCCTGAAAATGGCTACTGTTCAAGCTGGGACATGGGGGTTAACACTGTGATTTATTTTCTCAGAAGTCTCCCACTTGAAAAATCTACTTAATTTAATTTCTGAAATGTGTACATTCTCACATAAGCTTTATGAGCAAATCTATATGTGAAAAAAATTCGCATCCTAGAAAACTATGCAGCCACAAAAAGAATGAGATCGTGTCCTTTCCATGGACATGGATGGAGCTGGAGGCCATTATTCTTAGTAAACTAACACAGGAACAGAAAACCAAACACCTCATGTTCTCACTTGTAAGTGGGAGCTAAGTGATGAGAGCACATGGACACATAGAGGGAAACACCACACACTGGGGCCTTTCGGAGGGCATAGGGTGGGAGGAGAGAGAAGATCAGGAAAGATAACTGTTGGATACTATGCTTAATACCTGGGTCATGAAATAATCTACATAAGAAACCCCCATGATACAAGTTTACCTATGTAATAAACCTGCACTTGTACCCCTGAACTTAAAATAAAAGTTAAAGACAAAATTCTGAGACAAAGTAATTTTAAATTGTTAAAAAAAAAATTTGCTGATGGAAAGCAAGCATTCTTTCCTATAATGGAATAAAGAAGTGATCCTACAAGCCTAACTGCTTAGTCCTTGGCAGGTATATGCTTTGTGCTTGTGACCTGACATTTTATATTAAATCTTGTAGCTGAGAAATTTATGTTGCAGTAATTGCATATTCAAAGTGAAAAGAAATTCATTTGGACAAAATATATTGTGAATGTTTTATTTCAGATTTAATACTTTTGGCTGTTAAGAACTGTAAGTGATCATTATCCTTCTATTTTACAGTAAAAGTTGATTCTAAAATTATTACCATGGTAAACTTGTTATAAGAAAAAAATTGGATGATTTTTAGATATATGTTGAATCAAATACTGCTTAATTTGTATTAAGGGACAAAATTTGTCAAATTTATATTGTTAAAAGCAATTTAAAATTACATCAGTGTAAGTGTTTCGAAATAAAGTATCATTCCATTCAAACTTTGAATGGAAAAGAGGGAGGTAAGCCTAACAGCTAACTGCTGAATTTCAGAATACTGCCATTTACTAAATGTTACAAGATACCACCAGTGTTTATTATAAAGTGAGCTTAACATGTGCCAGTTTTCAATGGACAGAGATTATTTCTTTGAAAGGTTATTATTTTAAATGTTCAATAAGCTTAAGTAATAGCATGGTTATTTTTCTTCTTTATCTTTGTATAGAATAGATAAAGATGTGGAAGACAAAAGACAAAAAGCCATTGAAGAGGTAACTTAAAACTGTTACTGATCATTAAACCAGTGCATGTGTGTCACTTCCTTTAGGAAGATTTTCTTCAAATCTTTCACTGTCCCGTTTCCCCACCAAACCCTCCCCAGCCCCAACTATATAAAGCACCCTTCTGTGCTGTCCTAAGCCAATAATTTTCAGCTATCCCAGTGCCTTGCATAGTACTTGTATACTGTTGTAATGATCAGTTGAGTGTTTCTCTCCCCTAGACTCAGTGGTTTTTTGGACAATACTGTACTTCATCTTTTCATTCTCAGGACCTAGCACAATTTGTCTTCCTTGTGCCTTCAAAATATTGATGAGCACAAACTTTGTTTCAAGTTGGAGTTTATGTAGAGGAAGTCGAGTATTCTCAGGCCTTCAGAGTCTAGATTGGCATTGAGAATGACATTATCTTTTGTTGTTAATACTTAGGATTTTTAAGATATTCATGAAATAAAATCTCTTACTGTTAAATAGGAGAGGGATATCATAATTTAGGCTTTTTAAAAAAGAAAAGTAATTAAGTTTTTTGCTTTTTTTTTTTTCTGTCTGTTGAACTGCCTCCCTTAGCATCTAAGTAAGGGTTTTTTTATTTTTATTGTTTTTTATTATTATTTTTTGAGATGGCGTTTCGCTCTTGTTGCCCAGACTGGAGTGCAATGGTGCTATCTTGGCTCACTGCAACTTCCACCTCCCGGATTCAAGCAATTCTCCTGCCTCAGCCGCCTGAGCAGCTGGGATTACAGGCGTGCACCACCAAGCCCGGCTAATTTTGTATTTTTAGTAGAGATGGGGTTTCTCCAGGTTGATCAGACTGGTCTCAAACTTCCAGCCTCAGGTGATCCTACTGCCTCAGCCTCCCAGGGTGTTGGGATTACAGGTGTGCGCCACCGTGCCTGGCCCAGCTTCTAAGTAAGGGTTATTTACTTAGTTGTTTCCTCAGAAAGTCTCTATCTGATGGCGGCATTTCTGATTTTTCCTTTTCCAACTCGCTCGCCCCCTCTACCCGCCTCTGTTCCCTAGCCATACTGGTTCTTCTGTATCCCGAAAGACTATATTTACTCCTGCCAAACATTACCTACTTCTTTATCTATCTAGTAACTGCATAGTTTTCATTCTGACTCAGTCACTGGGTTCCTCCCCAGCTGAATATTCTCAGACTCTCCAAATTTCCAACATTTTGGAAAAATGCTTTCTTTAAGAATCCCTAATTTTAAAGGGAAACTCAGCAGGTAAACTTAAGAACATAAAGAAAATCTGTTTCTTTTCAATGTATGTTTTTGAAAATATGCTAAATTATGTACATAGTAAAAACAAAAAGAAAATATATAAAAAACACTTCTGTTTCCCCATCCCACTTTGTGAAGTAATGACTATAACATTTCTTATGTATACCTTCAGATTAACTTTATGTATTTAATAGCCTATGTCCTTAAAATATTTTTGACAGATAGGATTATCATTCTTATACTATTATCATTGTCATACTGCATCCTGCTTTTTTTGCCTAATGATTTCTCTTAGAAATTTTTTGATAACCAACATACACAGATTTTTACATTCTCTTAGTAACAGCATAGTAACCTAGCCCCTGTTGACAGATGTTTAAATTGTGTTCATTATTCTTCTGTCATAAATGATGCTGCAGCAATTTGTACATACCTCTTTATGTTCTTGAAGTGGACTTACTAAGTCAGAAGCTTTATGAATTTTCAGTTGTGGTAGATTTAACCATATTGCCCTTCTAAAAGGTTATACCAATTTATACTCCTGATTACAGGATGACACTGTTTGACTTTCCATACCTCCAACATTGATCATTATCAGAGTTCTTAATTCTACTCTTACTACTTTAAAAATGACATTTTTGTATTTGTATTTCTTTACTTTTGAATGAACTTATACATGACATTTTGTATTTGTATTTCTTTACTTTTGAATGAACTTATACATCACTAAGTTTATAGGTCATTTAATTTTTTTTTGGTAATTGTCTATATCTGCCTCAGTCCACCTTTTTTAAAAAAAAAAAAAAGTTTTCCTCAGATTCATGGGTAGTTTAGTTAAGAAAATTAGCTCTTAGTCATATGTGTGTAAAATGTAAAGAAAATGTTTTTGGTTACCTGTAAAACAGAGTGAAGGGAAAATACT
Source organism: Saimiri boliviensis (assembly GCF_048565385.1). NCBI lineage: Eukaryota > Metazoa > Chordata > Mammalia > Primates > Cebidae > Saimiri > Saimiri boliviensis. Next base: position 39,302,173 of record NC_133464.1, on the reverse strand, counting down.
GTGTTAGAAATGAAAGAGAAAAGAAATGTATCTAAATGCTGTATCTCTATTTGAATATACTGGCCAGAAGTGTAGTGGCAAATGTTTAACTGGCTCTCTGATTGAGTATGATTTACAGTGACTGCTGCTGTCGATAGTGTAAGTACTCCAACCATGGCCAGTTTCAAGCTACTGATGTGTCATCACTGAATGGAAAAGGAAGAATAGTGGCGTACCATTATATGTAGGAATTCCACCATACAGATACAAAAGGCATTATTAACCTCAAGATCATAGATATTGATAAATGTATAAAATAATTAGCAAGTGGTGAGTTTCGAATACTTGCTACCTTTTTAATGTAATTTATTTAATTGTAAGTTTACTTAATTTTATTTTTAATATTGTTTTTAACAACTGGTGCACAGAATTCTTGAAAATTCAATCATCAGATCTTTAGAGCCAGAACAAGCAAGCCAGCTCCAATGCCACCATTCATACTGGCTTGCTTGCATATCTGTCTTGATCTATTCCGTCTCTTTTCATCCTCCTTTTTGTAACCCCACCAAAAAAAACCTGGGAAAGAAATTTAAAATATTTTGTCTATGATTAATGCTTAGTTTTGTTTGCAAGTTTCAAATATAACTGGTTGATTTTAAGTATTAAGATTCTTTTTTATGCTTTAAATTTCTTCCATTTTTCCTTTGGTCATTTGTGCTTTTAAGTATTAAAAATTTTGCATATAATTATAAAGTTAGTATATGACATGTTTAATAGTTATTTGGAAATAACACACATACCTTCTCACATTTTGGGCAGAATTTATGCCTAATTGTATGACTTTAATTTTCCTAGTTTTTCACTAAAGATGTCATCGTACCCTCTCCTTGGACTGATCATGAAGGGAAACAGCTTTCACAATATCATTCCAGTAAATGTGAGTGTACTAAAAATGATATAAATAAAAATAAATCAGTGGAGGTAAAGCAGCATACTGTGAAGTGCCAGTATATCTGCTTTGTAAGGAGCTTGCTTTAAAATTCTCGGTAACATAGAATTTAACTCCTTTTAGAATTAGAATTAAAAATTTGACTCATACTTACTGAATTATTTTTTTTTTCAGCTGTTCTATTCTGAATTTAACTTTTTCTTCACAACTATTGTGAATGTCAGTTACAATGATGGTTACAGAGCATCCATAGATGAAGAAATAGTTGGTGTTGAATATACAGATGAGTTGTTAATGACTTTAGCAGTATTTTGAAGATTAATATTTTAATAAAATCCTAAATTGTGTTGCCTTTTGCTAATTTGCTGATTTCTCGTAAAGGTAAAGAAAGGATGAAGACTTAATATGACCTCTGGGACAGTGTATTATTGCTGAGTATCTGCTAAATTAATAAGGAAATTAAAGGTCAAGCCAGTAATCTATCAAATATCTTTCTTCCTCCAGGCAATGATTGTCTTATATTTGCTCTCACTGCTCTTTGGGTTGTGAGGCAGTATTCAGGCATCACTTGTATATATGCATCCCTGATTACAGTGGAATTACACTTTGTATTGTAGTCCACCTTAATTGTGCTTTCAGTGTAAGAGAGCATATTTGTTCCTTTCTTTATCAAAAACACAACCTAATATAATTATAGGTAAGCTGGGTCAGTGCTTCCTCTATGTCAGGACACTGCTAAGTGCTTTCAGTAATCTCTTATATGAAGTAGGTGCAATTATTGGCCTCATTTTTTAGGTAAGAAAACCTAGTTTTAGAAAGGTGAGAGCATTTGTCTAGGGTTACAGAGATGATAAAAGTGGGATAGCCTGGTTTCAAAATTAGGCATCCTCAAATCAGATGCAGTATTCTTAGCCATTTTGAATTAATGGTAGTGTGCAATAGCAGATGGAAATCTGGATTGTAAAACTTCCTACTTTTATAAACCAGAGAGGTGACCTTGATCAAATTATTCAATCTCTTTGTACCTCAGTCTTTTATTTGTGAAATAAAAGGATTGAACTAGAGTTGTCCATTTACAACCCTCCTAGCTCCAAAATTGTGTGTTCAGGGTGACATTCTCATAGATACTAGTTTTTCACCCCCAAATTCTTTACTGTTGGATTTTTTCAACAAATGAATCAACCTTCTTAAGTGATTTTTTTGGATAACATTTTGTATTCCAAGCATCCTGTTTTAGCTAAAAATACGTAGACTCTTTGAAACCAAATCCAGTCCATGCTAACAATGCAGTGGTTAAGAGGCTGGGCTCCAGAGCTGTGCTGTTTCCTGTGTCGTTGGGAGACAGTGCTTCATCAACTTCACACATTTCTGCACACCTTTCATGGAGTGGCATGGACAGGTTCTGTTCCAAACTATCTTCTCAAGGGTGTTTGTCTTGTGAACATCCTTGGAAGGTAGAGATAGTGTGTGCTACCAGAGCCGAGGGTAGTTTGTTTTGCGGTCCAGGGTAATAAAGATGATGTCTCCCTCTGGAGCAGATTTGTTTGCAGTCTCTTATAAAAGAGATTTCCTAAGCTTGGGGTTTCTGAGCTGTGGTGAAAACCCACTGGGTGTCCACCGGCCACCTGGGTATTTTAATTTGGAATCTTATAAGATAGCACTCTTCCCATGATTAGGAGAGACACAGATGGAGATAAAAATTTTATTACTTACAAGTCCTGGGGGTACACAGCATGCCTGAACACCACACATGGAGGTCAGTGAGAGAAAGGGACCCATGGGCCAATGCCTTTATCAAGTCCAGGGCATCATCCAAACAGAGTTTTAGTTGGTGGGTTTAAAGCAAGCAGGCATGCATTGAGGAGGTCACACAGTGACAGAGGTAGTCACTGTGGTATGTCTGTGTAATCCATGTGAGGTATGAGGGTCGTGGGGGACAGTCAGGTAGGCCGTATGTAGCTGTCCCATAGGGAGGTGATTACCAGGAGGAATTTAAAGAAGGCAGATATCTGGATCCACCACATAGAGGTATAGAATTGGAAACTGTGTCAAAGTTGAATGAACCCTGCTTTTGGTATGATGAAGTCCAACTTGTATGCAGAATTCTAAGAATTCACTGCACTGGGCTGTTTCAGGTCACCTTCTTGGCACTCGAGGGCAAAGGGAACTGATAGGAATGTTAAGTGCATGCTGCCTGCTGTGCTGAAAATAATGCAGTCCTTTGTCTTTGCCCCCAGAAGCCTCATGTCTTTAGCTAGCACCCGTGGAACTTCAACGTGTTCACTTGTTAGCTGTCAAGTTGGGTAAAATCTTAGACCCTTCATAGTTCTTGACAGATGTGGCCATGTATGACTGATTAAAGTTAAAGTTAAGATTAAAAAAATAGAGTTTCCCATTCACCATATTCACATTTCAGGTCACAATAGCCATTTGTGTATCAAGTAGTATAGAGAACATTTGCATCATCACAGAAAAAGTTCTATTGGATGCTACTTTAGGGCCAAGGTTGGCAGCCCTTATCTGTAAAGGACCCAATAATGAATATTTAAGCCTTTACTGACCACACAGTCTCTGTCAGAACCATTCAACTCTACTGCTGTACCACAAAAGCAGCCGGTGACAATATGTAAATGAGTGTGAGTGTGTACCAGTAAAACTGTATTTACAAAAACAGGTGACAGGCCAGATTTGTGCCATGAACCATAGTTTGCTGACCCTTACTCTAGTGTAATATTATCTGAGGTTGAATGGTACCCAGCAAAGCTCACTAGCTGTGTGACTGTAGGTGAGTTACTTAGCTTTTCTGTGCCTCAGTTTCCTTATCTATAAAATGATGGTTGTTATGGTTATGATCTAAGATCATGTACCTGGCACATGGTAAGTGGTTATTTACCTAAAGGTTAACAAAGAAAATGATGAATGAGGGGGAAAGTGGTTTTGTTTATACATGTTAGCTTGTGCTATTAGCTTTTACTATTATAAATATTTATGCAGCAAACATAAATGTTTTTAATAGTAAACATTTCAGCGCATATCCTCATGTGTTTTCATTTATGGACTTGAGTGAGAATTTCCCTGGGATATATACGCAGGTAGAGGATTTCTGAGTTATAGAATGTATCTTTACCTAATATGACTACACAGTATTAGGGTGCTCCCTAGATTGTCTGCACAGCCCCCACAGTACCTAGGGTTCCTGTGTCGCAGCATCCCTGCCTGCCCTTGGCATTAGCCAGCTTTTACATCTCTGCCTTTCTTATAGGTTATTTGACATTCTAAATGATTGTTTCAGTTTTCTTTTTGTCTTCGTAAACTAATGACCTTTGAAATTTCATCTCCTCGAAAATGCCTATTTGTGATTCATTAATATGTTCCAATTGGAGTTGCTATCCTTTTTTCCCCCCAGTAATTCCTAAGATAACTTATGTATTGTGATTATATTCGTCTTAAACATTTCAAATGTTATCTCCCGTTCTGTCATATGTATGTTAATGTTTGTTCTTGATATCCTGAATTGCAAGAAAATTCCTACTTTGGTGTAATCAAATCCATCTTTTGTTTTTCCTCATTTGATTGCGATCTTAAACTTGTCTAAGCCCTTCTAGGGAAAGCAAACTAAACACTTGGAATGGAGTTGAAAAGTGTTGTGACAGTGTTGCTGTAGGTGTCTGGCCTGAGGAGGGCAAGGGAGGCATGCTGCCAGAAGAGAAAATTTGAGCTGAGATTTGAGTAAGAAGCTTGGAATTCCGGAGAGAAAAGCCAGGGAGGAGATAGCATAAGATAATACCTAGAGATAAGAGAGATACCTGTTTCTTGTTTGTTTGTTTGTTTTAGGTACTCAAATAATATTTAGTTAGATGGCAACCAGGTTAGAGAAATAAACATGGTTTTGAAGGACGTTGTAAGCCAATGAAGCATTTGGATTTTATGACTAAAAGACTATTACAGGGTTTTAGGCAGAGAGAGTATTGATTACATCTGTCTTATAGAAGGTCACTCTGCCTGCAGTGAAGAAGGCATCTGTGTCCAAAATTGTATTTATTTACCCATTTTGATAGTATTTAACAGGGAAATTTAATTTATTCAGCAATCCACTTACCTATTTTAAAGTTTAGGATTATTAGATTATTATACTCTTATCTTGTCATTTTATTTTAGAATTCCTGAGTTGTTTCTGGTTTTGGAGGGGGAGGTTTGTTTGGTCTCCTTGCTTTTTCTTCCTTTTTATCTTGCTTATGTTAGTCTTTTTTGTCATTGTTTTAGTTTTTTTAGTTTTTGAGGTTTTTTTTTTTTTTTTTTTTTTTGAGACGGAGTTTCGCTCTTGTTACCCAGGCTGGAGTGCAATGGCGCCATCTCGGCTCACCGCAACTTCCGCCTCCTGGGTTCAGGCAATTCTCCTGCCTCAGCCTCCCGAGTAGCTGGGACTACAGGCACACACCACCATGCCCAGCTAATTTTTGTATTTTCAGTAGAGACAGGGTTTCACTTTGTTGACCAGGATGGTCTCGATCTCTTGACCTTGTGATCCACCCGCCTTGGCCTCCCAAAGTGCTGGGTTTACAGGCGTGAGCCACTGCACCAGGCCCCTAGTTTTTGAGTTTTTTTAATCTGGTGGTTTTTCAGCTTATAAAACTTTAGAGTTAAAATAATTTGCACCCTTATTTTTAACTCTTGTTGTGAAAGAAACTCAGGGTTTTATTGATCAAGTGTCAGGTTTTGTCAAAATAATCTGGCAGTTTAATTGTTGAGGACATTGAGGATAGCTAAGAGATATCCCTAACCTTTTAAGGCTGACATCATGAAGAGTAGCCATCATTTCCTTAAAAGCATATATTACTTTGGGATTCATCAGCTCTACTACCGGGTACATATCCAAAGGAACTGAAATTAGTATTTCTTTTTTTTTTTTTTTTTTTTTTTTTGAGACGTAGTTTCGCTCTTGTTACCCAGGCTGGAGTGCAATGGCGCGATCTCGGCTCACCGCAACCTCCGCCTCCTGGGTTCAGGCAATTCTCCTGCCTCAGCCTCCTGAGTAGCTGGGATTACAGGCACGTACCACCATGCCCAGCTAATTTTTTGTATTTTTAGTAGAGACAGGGTTTCACTATGTTGACCAGGATGGTCTCGATCTCTTGACCTTGTGATCCACCCGCCTCGGCCTCCCAAAGTGCTGGGATTACAGGCTTGAGCCACCGCGCCCGGCTGAAATTAGTATTTCAAAGAGATATCTACACTCTCATATTTACTGCTGCATCATTAGTTACAACAGCCATGATATGGGATCAACCTAACTGTCTATCAACAGATGAATGGATTTTTAAAATGTGATGTATGTATACATGGAATACTATTCTGCCTTAACAAAGAGGAAATTTTGTTATTTGTGACAACATATATGAATCTAGAGGACATTATGCTAAGTGAAAAAAGCCAGGCAGAGAAAGACAAATACTAAATAATTTCACTTATATGTGGAATCTAAAAAAGTCAGACTCTTAGAAGTAAAGAAGAGAGTGGTGGTCACCAGACGGTAGGGAGGAGGGGTCTTGGAGGAGATGTTGGTTAAACGGTATGAAGTTTCAGTTAGACAGGAAGAATAAGTTCTGGTGATCTCTAGCTGATAATGAAGTGTTCTGTATTTCAAAATGGCTGAAAGTAGATTTTAAATGTTCCCACCACAAAGAAATGAAAAGTATTTTGAGACAATGGATAGTAAATTAGCCTGATTTGCTCTTGTCACAGTGTATACATGTATTGAAACATCACATTGTACCCCATAAATATATACAATTATTTATTATTTAGAGAAAAATGTAAAAAATTAAAAAAGTATTACTTGGTGCCTCCTTAATTGCTGTGGTAATCCTTTATTTAGTTTTATGCTTGTATTCCGTCGAAGATAAGAAAAAGAAATAAGAGAAACATCTCAAAATGTCTACTTATGTGTGCAGATTTTTTTTTTAAATGTTGCAAAATAAAAGTTTTCACTGTCTTAATTTTTTACTCTGGAAAAAGTAATGCTGAAGCAAATGAAAAGTATAAAATGTAAGATTTTTCACTTACAATGTTTTACAGGCACTAACGTAAATAGTGACTCTCCAGTTGGAAAAAAGCTGACCATTCATTCTGAGAAAAGCAATGGTGAGTATGAACACAATTTGAAAAGAAGTATGTTCCATATTAAGCTACATTTGATTCTAAACCAAGTTCAGGTAGTAACACTTTACCCTGGAAACTGTTTGCATTTTTAAAAAATTTACTTTTTTTTTTTTTTTTTTTTTTAAGGCTAGTCAAGTGAAGCAGTGGGAGTGGAGAAGGAACAAAGAAAAATTTACTTTTATTTTTATTTTTTTGAGACAAGGTCTCACTCTGTCACCCAAGCTGGAGTGCAGTAGCGTACAATCAAGAGCTCACTGCAACCTTGACCTCCCAAGCTCAGGTGATCCTCCCACCTCAGCCTTCTCAGTAGCCAGGACTATAGGCACCAGCCCCCATACCTGGCTAATTTTTGTATTTTTTGTAGAGACAGGGTTTCGCCATGTTGCCCAGACATGTCTCGAACTCCTGGGCTCAAGCGATCTGCCCACCTTGGCCTCCCAAAGTGCTAGGATGACAGTGAGCCACCAAGCCTGGTCCATTTGCATTTTTTGAATGAGCTACGTAATAGCCATATGAGAGCTGACCTTTAAAAACAAGTATAGTAGAACAGATGCATACAGCATGTTTTAGAAATTAGCAGCAGTGTTTTGTTTTCTTGTTCAAAGCGTGTGAATTGATTTCTGGTCTTGGAAAGCATTCTTTTTTTTTTTTCCCATGACGTTGTGCGGTTCTGAGTTAGTTTCTGAATTCTGAGGGAAAGCATTCTTTCGAAAATTGGTTAAAGTGAGAAATCTCCCCCCAAATATAGGCTGGCTTCCTTTTCAAGTGCCAGTACCAGAGCCAGGAGTTAACTTTTACTATTAACACGTTTACACCAGTGGCAGAGAGTGTGGGAAACCATTTCTAGAAAGGTGACAGTGTATGTAATAGAATGCAGAAATGGAATACTTCGTTTGGCTGGAACATCACGGGGAGCCGGTTGACTGGGTAGCACATGCTGAATTGCAAAGTGTATACTTTCATTGATTTATCCCATGTTTGAATTTATTTATTTGTTTGCTTATTTCCAGCTGCTTGTCAGACATTGCTGTCTCTTCCTGTGGATTTTAATTTAGAAAATATATTAGGTAAATAACGTATTTGTTTAAACCTTTAATAACTTAAACCAAAGGTTTTGTTTGTCTGGCTTTTTGTAAATGGTAATATGAGAAATATGTGCTAGGGAAACTGTCCTGAAATTTCTCTTTTGCTTGAACATGATTTGAATTAGTCTTATTATCATGATGAACTTTATTACTATAGACAGAAACTATAAACATTTTATTGGCATTCGTTATACTAACAATGTAGCACTAAAAACTAAGGAATAATTTAAGATGTAAAACATCACATAGGCAATTAAACTTTGCCCTCTTTTTGGGAAAAAAAATTCAAACATGTAGTGAATGATGGCTTCTTAAAAGTTGAGCAACAGAAGTATAATTGCTCTTTAAAATGACTAGCTCTGTTATTAAATGCAGGTGACTATTTTAAAGCTGATGAATTTGCAGATCAATCTCCTGGAAACCTCAGTTCTTCATCCCTCAGAAGAAAGCTGTTTTTGGATGGGAACGGAAGCATCTCCGACTCGTTACCTTCGGCTTCTCCCAGAAGTCCTCACAGTGGTGTTCGAACATCACTGGAGATGTTTTATTCCATAGATTTGTCTCCTGTAAAGTGTAGGAGCCCCTTGCAGACACCAGGTTCGGTGAGTACACTAAAAAGCAGTTGGCTGATTTGCTGTCAAGCTTGTCCAACCCACATTATTTTGTTGTTGTTCTGTCTTGGGCTTTCAGTAGCCTGAAGCCGTGGTTTTTGGTTTCCACTTTTGGTAATAAGTGGAAAGAAGGGATAAGGAAGGGCCTTTACTGGCCTAACCAGAAAGAGAAGCTAAGAACTCATGACTGTATTCTCTCCCTTGGACACCCCTGTGAGATGTAGTTGGACGAGCTGCCCAGATTGCTTTCATAGGAGGGATGGTTGCCTTTTGGGTATTATGCCTCACAAAGACTAACTCTAGTTCATATGTTGTCATTAGTCATAGGAATGTTTTAGGTCAGACTCTCCAAGTTTGTATTTAGATATGTACAGGATGATCAGATTTATCATGAGCCTTTAGGTTATCTACTACAGTATGTGACATTTACAGTATAATACAACTGGCTTGGCTTAATAGAGTAAATTATTTAAAAATTTTTCACAGATGGTTGCTTAGTGTGAAACTTAATGATTTGTTCTAATACAATGTGTTTATACTTTGACTAACATCGACACTATTTCAGAATTTTTGTGGCAATCCTCTTAGTTTTCTTTGTTACAGGGTGTCTTTTGGTGGTTCTTGGGAACTATTCCTAGTTTATAAAAGTGTGTTGAAGACCATGATAAATAGCATGCAGTGTAAGAGTTAAGAAAGAAAACCATTTAAATTTATTTACTATTTAATTTTATTACAGGGGCAGTTTTCTTCTAGCCCTATTCAGGCGAGTGCAAAAAGATACAGCTTGGGAAGCGTAACTAGTGCTTCACCTATTTCTTCACCCACATTCTCACCAATTGCGTTTCAGATAGGAAAGACCCCACTCTCAGGTATGTAACATAATACCAGTTAAAAGTTTTATACTATCAATATTTGCTATTAGAGAGATTCTTTTAATTTGTTTTAATGATAGAGCTCAAAATAATCACTAACTTAACATTTAGAAACTTCGATTTTTAAATAAAAGAACAGTTTACCTTCAAAGGCTGGAATTCTCAACCAAGTTACACTGTAGTGTTAAATACAGTTGCTTTAATTAGCAATATTTACATCAAACACTATCAAAAGAAAAAAAGCAATTTTAGAGACAAGTTGGTGTTCGTATGCCTTCTGACCTGTAGGTTTAGACTGGTAATATTCAGATTCTGTAAAGGTATATTTGATTAAGGTTTTTAAAGTAAATATGAACTGTGTCTCCTTGCAGTACATTAATTTCTCTTTGAAAAAACTGTAGCACTTTTTGAAAACTATTTAGTTTTTTTCTTAGTACACAAAATTTTTCAGAAAACCAAAAAGTACATTTTGCTAGTCTTTATGTGTGTGTATATGAATATACATATATATAGATGGTTCTAGATCCTTCTTTTTTCACAAAGCATTCTATGAGTATTTTCATAGGGTTGTTCATGTCATTTGTAATTGTCTCAAAGAACAACTTTGAATTGCTATATAATATTACATTTCAGGAATGCATCATTTGTTTTCCACCACTGATGAACATTTAAATTTTTCTAGGTTGTCTTTATCACGAAACTGATAATTAGCCTTATGTATACATGATGTTATACATATTTATATCCTTAGATTAAATTCTCAGAAATGAACTTATTTGGTCAAAGGGGGTGAATGTTTTTAAAGGCTTTCGATGAATTTTGCCATATTTTCCTCATAAAAGGTTGTACCAATTGAAATTTTTTTCAGTAGTTTGTAAGAAAGTCATTTCTTTCCAGCGAGAAACTCTGGTATTATTTTCGATGTTTACAAATTTGGCATATTACAGAAATATCTCACTGCTTTAAATTTTGTATCTTTGGTCACTAATGACATGAGCTGTCTCCAAATATTTATTGTCACTTATGTTTTTTGGGGGAATTGTTGGTTCAAACTCGTGTTATTATTAAATGAATGGCCTTCCCTTGCTTTAACTTCCATAATTTTATTATTTATGTGGCTGAACACTTTTTTTTTTTCGAGACAGAGTCTCACTCTTTCGCCAGGCTGGAGTGCAGTGGCGCGATCTTGGCTCACTGCAACCTCCACCTCCTGGGTTCAAGCAATTCTCCTGTCTCAGCCTTCCGAGTAGCTGGGACTACAGGCGTGTGTCACCATGACCAGCTAATTTTTGTATTTTTAGTAGAGACAGGATTTCACCATGTTGGCCAGGATGGTCTTGATCTCTTGACCTTGTGATCTGCCCACCTCGGCCTCCCAAAGTGCTGGGATTGCAGGCATGAGCCACCGCGCCCAGCTGGCTGAACACTGTTCTTATGTATGTTTACTATTGGAAAGATTGTGTGCTTTTGTCCATTTTTGAAATTTTTGTTTTTGTTAAGCTAATTAAATTACAAAAAATATTTTTTAAGGTTTTAAAGCATTTTTATCATTTTGATTATCATTGTTATGCTCTTTATTGTTCCAGATATTTTCCAGTATTTTGTTTGTTTTTTCATGTTGCTTGTATTTTACATAAACATATCTTTTTACACCTTTCATTTACCAAGTACAGCTGTTAAGTTGTAGGTTTCAGCTGATTGGCTAGGGATTTTCCTTGTATATGAGCAATGTTAGTATAATAGCAGTATGCTCATAAGCAAATAATTTTCCGTGAGTAAAATAATTTAATTAAAAAAGGGAAAGTGACCAGATGTGATGGCTCACACCTGTAACCCCAGCACTTTGGGAGTCTTAGGCCAGTGGATTGCTTGAGCCCAGGAGTTCAAGATCACCCTGGTCAACATGGTGAAACCCCATCTCCACAAAAAAAATAATAATAATACAGAAATTAGCCAGGCATGGTAGTATGCCTATAGCTCCAGCTAAGTTGGGAGGCTGAGTTGGGAGGCTTACCTGAGCTTGGAGAAGTCAAGGCTGCAGTGAGCTGTGATTGTGCCACTACACTCCAGCCTGGGCGACAGAGTGAGACCCTATCTCCAAAGGAAAAAAAAAAAAAAAAAGAGAAAGTGCCAAATAAATTATTTCTGAAGAGGTTCATCCTGCTTATTGAGACACATCCATTTGTGCTATTGTTTTTGACATCAGAATTTCACTTTGGCAAGCACCACAACTGTTAGAGAAATCCAGCTTTTCCTGGCATGAAACATGATTACCATTTAGTAATGGCTTTTCCATTTTCACGTTTTTATGATGTGATTTTTTTTTTCCCCTTCCCACCTTTCAGAACAAAGGAAGTTTACTGTTCATTCTCCTGATGCTTCATCTGGAACAAATTCTAATGGGATTACTAACCCGTGTATCAGAAGTCCTTATATAGATGGCTGCTCACCAATTAAAAATTGGTCTCCTATGAGCCTCGATACGTATAGAAGTGGTACTCAGTATTGCACCTCACTGATTCAGATACCTTTTACTCTTGAGACTCAGAGTGAAGAAGAGGAAGACAAAGAGAATATTCCTTCTGCGGATGTCTCATCACCAGCCATAGATGCAGCTGGAAGACACCTACGGCAGTCGAGTAGTGAGGCTTCTACACACAGCACACATTTGGTTGTGACTGCCATGTCTGTTACACAAAGTCAGTCCAGTGCTTCTGAGAAGGAATTAGCACTGTTGCAGGATGTTGAAAGTGAGAAGGACAATAACACTGTGGATATGGTTGATCCTATAGAGACAGCAGATGAGAACACTTGGATTAAGGAGCCAGTTGATAATGGCAGTTCACCCATGACTGATTTTGTGAGTGGCATTGCCTTCAGTATTGAAAACTCTCATATGTGCATGTCACCTCTTGCTGAAAGCAGTGTCATTCCTTGTGAAAGCAGTAACATTCAGGTAAGGTATTTAATATTCTATAGCCCCTTCCTCATTGCCTTGCTGTTCTTTATCCTTTCTTTTCTAAGATTATAGTATAAGAATGATAATGGATTAAACATGAAGACTGTAGTATTAGATAATAGTTTTTAAAAATCTTAATGCCAAGTGATATGAGAAATGAGTACATCTATTTTAATTATGACTGGTTAGGCATAGTTTGTATTCATATTAACTGATATTTATTTGGAGTAGGAAAAACTGAGAGCAGAAAAGAAATCAGCCTGCTCTAGAGAAATCAATCCTGCCAAAGTTAGGCAGGATTCATCACTATCATGTGGATCTAGTTCCCAAAAAATGCAAGGTCTGGTGTAGTATTTGTATTCTAAAAATAAAATCATTTTTGTTTTTCCTTTATGTGATTTAAGGGGGATAACAGAGTTTAGAGCATTTATGGGGGGTTTTTTTGTTTGTTTTTTGGAGACAAGAGTCTTGCTCTGTCACCTAGGCTGGAGTGCAGTGTTGTGATCTTGGCTTACTGCAACCTCTGCCTCCCAGGTTTAAGCGATTCTCCAGCCTCAGCCTCCTGAGGAGCTGTGACTACAGGTATGCATCACCACACCTGGCTGATTTTTGTATTTTTGTAGAGATGGGTTCAGCCATGTTGGCTAGGCTGGTCTCGAACTCCTGACCTCAGGTAATCGACCCACCTCGGCCTCCCAAAGTGCTGAGATTACAGGCATGAGCCACTATGCCTGGCCTTAGATTTTTCTACGTATGCATTTCTGTATTTTTCTTTTAGAAACATGACTATAGCCAACATTTTCCATGAAATTATTCATTTCCAATTGTGCAATGTCTCTGACAACAGGAAAACCTGATTCATTTCACAGCTATGTATACTTCATAATCAGCACTACAGAAAGACATTTGTCCCATTCATTGTTGTATTCTTTGAGCTGAGAATTTTGAAGGAACTTCAAAAGTCAGAAGGGGATAACAATAACATCTAACACTTACATAGCATTACTATATGCCAAGTCCTATTCTGAGACTTTTACAGGTTTTAATTAGTTGAATCTTTACGACAATCCTTTGAGGTATGTGTACTATTATCCCTGTTTTACAGAGGAGGAAACTGAGGGTCAGAGAGTTTAAGTAAATGACCTAAAATTTCTATACAGCTAGGAAGTGGAAGAGCTGAGATTTGATCCTGGCAGTCTGGCTTTAGAGTCCGTGTTCTTTCATCCAAAACTTTATACTGACTCATAATAATAGCTCATATTTACATAGTGTTTTGATATGTCAGACACTCCTCTAACCACTTTATTAATTCATGTAATTCTCACGCCAACCCTATAATGCTTTAGTGTTGTCAGTTTGGGCATGCTGAAGTTAAAACTCATGGAAGGATTCTGAATGACCAAAATTAAATATAGTATTTTGCTCATATTTTTAAGCTTCTGTTGCCTATCCTGACATCTAGGTTCATTGTTCAAAAAAAAAAAAAAAAAAAATTATACTAGAATCACTTTTACATATTTTAACATCTCTAAAGTTGGTTTCATAAATATACAAAAGCACATATAGGCTTAAAAGTTTATCCCTTAAAGATGTTGTTAATTCCTTCTACTCTCTGCCTTTTTTCACTTTCCTTTTTTAATAGAGGAATTACAAAATACTTTTGTTGAAATACACTTAATCATCATCTAATCCAACGACCCTCTGGAAGCCATGGGTAGCATATTTTCCCATAATTGTAGTCACTACTAAATTGTCAAACAATCTATGCTTAATTACACTTGCAGGAATATTCCATTCATTTTTGAACATCTCTTACCATTACAAACCTCTTCCTTCTATTGGATAAAAATATATTGTGTGATACCTCCCAAGCTCTTTATTCTTTGGAGTAAAATTTTACTCTTTATGATTCTCAGTTTTACTCATACTGTCATAATGTCTATTAAAAATGCTTCATACATCTCTGCCACCTAGTTAGCTTTCTACTAGCTTTCTGAGGAAGAGTACATTTCTAAAGACATTGCATGTCTGATGATGTGTCTCTCTCTCACATGTTAGAGTTTAGAAATGTCCTCCAGAGTTTGAAGGCATTGCTTCCATTCAGTGAGAGATCTGCAACGATTTCAGTGCTTAGTCTTTTGTTTATGATCTCTTTTTATTCCCCACTCTCTGGACATTGATAGGAATTTTTCTGTCTACAGGGTTCCGAAATTTCCATGATGTGCTTCAGTGTGGGTTTCTTTCCATCCATTATGCTCTTCACTCAATGCCCTGATGGTTCCCTTCACCTCTTGGATCTTTTCTTGAATAATAGATTTCTCCTCGGTCGCTTTTAGTGTTCTCTCTGGAACTCCTTTTGATTCTCCAGTTTCTAAAAATCTTTTTGTTATTTATTTATTTAATTTTGATGAAGTCTCACTCTGTTGCCCAGGCTGGAGTGCAGTGGTGTGATCTCGGCTCGCTGCAACCTCTGCCTCCCAGGTTCAAGCAATTCTCCTGCCTCAGCCTCCTGAGTAGCTGGGATTACATGCACGTGCCACCATGCCCAGCTAATTTTTGTATTTTTAGTGGAGATGAGGTTTCACAATGTTGGCCAGGATGGTCTTGATCTCTTGACTTTGTGATCCACCCACCTCGGCCTCCCAAAGTGCTGGGATTACAGTTATGAGCCACCGCACCCGGCCGTTATTTTTTTAAATCTCTTTTTTGTTTGAATTTTTGGGCAATTAAGTTTATATGATAACCTTTCTATTGAGTTTTTTATTTTCTACACTTTTAAAATGTGTTTGATACTCATTTTACAAGTCTGTAATGTGGCTGGCAAGGCACTGCATGATCTGGTCTTCCCTTACTCTCCCAAGCTTGTTTCGTTTATTCTCTGCTTAGGTCCCACTAGCTTTCCAAAGTTTCACATTTCCCGTGTTTTCTTTGTCAAAGGGCCTTTGCACGTGCTATGTAGCATTTCTTTCTATCCTACTTTATCTAGTTAACTCCTGTTTATTTGTTTTGTTAACAATTTATTGATCACATCCTCAAAGAAGGCTTCCCCAACCACATTAGCCAGGCCAGACCTCGTTATATGCTTTCATGACTATATGTACCTTTTACATTCTTTCCAATCAGACCACTAATCCAGCAGTTATGCACATTTTTATCCCCAGTGCTTATAATAAGGAAGCTGGCACATAATAGCACTCATTAAATATTTGTGTAACAAAAACAGAATGAATGCATAGTTTAAGTTCAACCAGAGGAATGATATTTACTGAGATTAACAGGGAGCCAGGATTTGGAACCTGAGAAAGAATTGAGGGACTGGGTAAAGGAAGTAAAGCCCCTGAAGGAGACTGAAAAGAACCAGCCAAAGAGGAGAACGGGACACTGAGAAAGCAGAGGGTCATGAAGCATTTTAAGCAGGAAAGAAGGTTAGCATTGCCAAAAGAGGAGCAAGGACCCTAGGAGGCTAGGCATGGTGGCTCACACCTGTAATCCCAGCACTTTGGGAGGCCGAGGCAGGCACATCATGAGGTCAGGAAATCAAGACCATCCTGGCTGACATGATGAAACTCCGTCTCAACTAAAATACAAAAAATCAGCCAGGCATGGTGGTGCACACCTGTAGTCCCAGCTACTCAGGAGGCTGAGGCAGGGGAATCGCTTGAACCAGGAGGTGGAGGTTGCAGTGAGCCTAGATTGCACCAATGCACTCCAGCCTGGCAACAGAGCAAGACTCCGACTCAAAAGAAAGGTGTGGGGGTGGGAGCTATTGGACTAATAAGAGAAGTAATTAGTAACTGAACAGCTTCAACGTGAAAAGTGAATGGAAGGATGAAAAGTGAATGGAAGGTTAAAGAAGGGGAAGTAATGAAATAATGTGGGTAGGTGACTCTTTGGAGAAGTTTGGTTGTGAAAGGAAAGAAAATGACAGCTAGAGAAGAGTATCATAAGTCAGATCTTTTTGTAGTTTGCTTTTTTACTTTGTTTTTACTTAACCCAATTATGACTGAGGTTGCAATTTTTTGAATTTTTACAATCAGACCTTGGTGATGACCTTGAGCAGTACTCCCACATGCTTAGTATTCCAATAATGGAACACAGAAGAAACAGCATACAGCATTTAAATGAAGACGAGACGGAGATTTTTTAAAACTAGGAATTGGGCAGAATAATTATTAATTAATATCATGATTAATAATAGGTATCAGTTATATGTCCTTTTCAAGTACCAGAGACCATGCCAGGCATTGTACTGTCAGAAGCTAATCCCTGTGATACCTCACAGATGTAATAGATACCCTCATCTGTGAAATGGTGAGCTGTTTTATAAATGAGGGAACTGAGGCACACAAGAGGGGGTAGAATCTAGAGCCCTGATAGGAGTAGCCGAGGTAACCTTTCCATGTTTAAAGGAGGGCAGGGTGCCAGGATGGGTGTGGGTGCCAATGTTTTTAGTTGAGGGGTGAGCATGGCATTAAAGAACATGCACTTAGGAAACCATAATGGCAGATTTCAGTTTATAGCCCAGCCCTGTGAGCTTTATTAACTCTAGAAAAGGGATAGTTTCTTTCAGATTGTTTCCTCTTCTTTAAATGGGGATAGTAATAGGATTACAGGATATTAGCATAAACATTGTGATTAATACAAGTAAACAGTGCCTGAACACTGTTGCTGGGAATATGAATTAGTATAGCCATTCTGGAGGGTCCTCAAAAAACTAAAAATAGAACTACCATGTGATCCAGCAATCCCACTAGTAGGTATACATCCAAAGGAAAGGAAATCAGTATGTCGAAGAGATACCTGCACTCTAGTGTTTATTGCAGCACTATTCTTGATAGTCAAAATATGGAATCAACCTAAGAGTCCATTAATACATGAATGGATAAAAAATATGTGGCACATATACACAATGGAACACACAGTATTCAGTCATAAAAAAAGAATTAAATCCTTACATTTGCAGCAACAGGGATGAACTGGAGGACATTAATAAGCCAGGCACAGAAAGATAAATACCACATGTTCTCATTCATATGGCAGCCAAAAAGGTTGATTTCATGAGTGTAGAATAGTGGTGGGTACTAGAGGATTGGAAGGGTAGGGGGAGCAGGGATAGGGAGTGGTTGGTTAATGGATACAAAAGTACAGCTAGATAGGAGGAGTACATTCTCGTGTTCTGTAGCACTATAGGGCAAGTGTAACTAACAATTTATCGTATATTTTCATATAGCTGGAAGAGCAGATTTTGAAAGTTACCAACACAATGATAAACGTTTTGAGTTAATGGATGTGCTAATTACCTCAATTTGATCATTACACATTATAAACATGTATCAAAATATGTACATCATAAGTATGTGTAACTGTGTGTCAGTTTAAAACAATAATAAAAGCAAAAATGTAAGTAGTAATGGGAGACAAGTTCCTCTGAATGGTAACGACCAAGGGGGATTGAGAATGATGAGGGAGGAGCTCAAGTGCTGGGCCCAGCTGTCAAGGAATGTTATCACAGGCACAGTTGTTGCCAATCAAAAGTTTTCAAAGACAATGACATCTGATATATGTGGTAGAAAAATAAATTTAGTGACAAAGTGCATGTTGAATGACTGACATAGACACCATTTAAAGGCATCATGGCCCAATGGGAATACAAACTTTGCAATTAGAACCAAGTTTGAATTAGAGTTCTTTTATTTCCAGGCTATGGCATCTTAAGGCAAGACTTACATAACAGTGAATAGAACATGACTTTTTAACTTTTAGCCCCTCAGCCTTCTTAGCTATGAAGTGAGATTGATGCCTACCTTGATGCCTGTGGGTGATAACAAGGTATCTGTGTTGCCTGGTTGGTATATATTAGGCATAGACATTAGTAGCAGTCTACATGAGGGACAGTGAGGTCAGCCACCATCTCAACTTGGCTCCCATTGATCCTGCTTTTTCCATTAAAGTGGGACAGGCTCCCCGAATGCCTTACTTCCTACTGTACTAATGAGTAACTTTTCCCTCGATATATATCGAGTTACGTACTAGTATTGCGTTATGAGCCAGCTATTTGGCAGTGATGAGTATGAGAAAGAAGAGCTATTGGCAGAATCTCTGGGAGCAATCTGACATTTATGTTTTGGATCAAGTAGCCGTTGAATGATAGCAGAACAAGGTGTTTCTTCCAAAATGTTACACATCGCAAGGCTTTCACACAACCTCCAGTAGTAAGGAGATATGTATCCAGCCCCGAAAATGGGGATAATTTTTTCAGGACTATGAGTGATAGACTGCACTTTCTAGTCTAGTCTGTAGGTTTGTGAGGGGAACAAAATGGCAGTCATCTTTTTCCTTCCCTCTGATTCTAACTTGCAGTGAGGGCTTAAATGCAAAGTGATTCCCTTGTGGATGGCTTTCTCTGGTGCTCAGCATTATGCAGGTAAATGGTGTGTGCAGTGAACAGAACTTAGGTCTTAGATCTTTATCACCTCATCATTGGATGACATTGTGAAAGGGAAGCTTTCTAAGCCTTAGTTTCCTCCTCTCATAAAGTATTAGGGTTGTTGAAAGGAGAAAAAAATACTAAATATTATAGAGATAGTGCCTGGCCTTTTTAGAGACACCCAATGTTATTTTATATATAGTCCAAGCTAGAAGTTTGCTAGAATCTTTCTTTCTTGCGCTCAAAGTGTATCTTAGAATGCTACAATTTTTATTAACCTGAAAAGCTGAACATCTCGAGCCATTATACACGTGGCATTATTGTGAACAACTAAGGTGTGAATATAATATAACCCACCTTTTTAAAGGCAGCATGCCTTTTTGGTAGATTTTATTTAGAGGTGCAGCCAAGCCATTTAGCGACAAGCCTGGAAAATGAGTTGGAAGGTGAAGTTAATTGTAATACTCATTTTCATCTACTAGGTATGATCACAAAGTAACAGGAAAGCATTTTGTCAGTAGATTGTTCACTGGTTCTTAAGGAAGTTACAAGATATATTTCATTGGAAGGAATTGTAAAGTGACTACAATAATCAGTACTATGCAGAACTACCTTTGTGTGTATTACTTTTGAATTTTGTTCAACATGATCAACATTCCATGTTAGTATCCTTTGGATGTAGTGAATGATAGTTTATAGTGGTTTACTTAAATACTTGACTTTTAAGTTCCTCACAATGTATTTTTTTTCTTTTTTCTCCTGTCAGATGGATAGTGGCTATAATACACAGAATTGTGGAAGCAATATTACAGATACAGTTGGGGCAGAAAGTTACTGCAAAGAAAGTGATGCACAAATCAGTGAAGCTGAGAGTAAATCTCAAACGTTTAATATGAAGGTATGAAGAAAATAGAGAAAGTTTAATATTTTTTAGGTTAGAAATAGGAAAGAATTTTGATTATTAGAGAACAGTACTATTGAGAAACTATATGAAATTGAAAACACCAAAAGGTAAGGCTGTTTTCTTAAAATCCAATATGCTTTAAATATTTTGGTTGCTCTGAATATAACATGAATATGTTACATACTACAAAGTGTGCAAAGGTAGCATATATTTGATGAGGGCATTTACTGAACCTTCCAGATGATGGTTATATGTTTGAACTAGAAGAAACTCATCATAATTTCAGGCACTGGTCAGGACAGTCTTTAATTTTATATGCCAATTTATTTTGTATTTTATTTTTTGTAGAAACAGGGCCTGCTGTGTTGCCCAGGCTGGCCTCAAACTCCTGGTGTCAAGCAATCTTCCTACCTCAAGTCTCCCAAAGAGCTCGGATTATAGGCATGAGCCAACATGCCCAGCCTTATATGCCATTTTTTTTTTTTCTTTTTTTTTTTTTTTTTTTTTTTGAGACAGGGTCTTACTCTGTCACCCAGGCTGGAATGCAGTGGTGCAATTATAGATCACTACAGCCTTTAATTCCTGGGCCCAAGCAATCCTGCCTCAGCCTCCTGAATAGCTAGAACTACAGGTGTAAGCCACCTCACTGCTGTTATATGCCAATTTCTTATAAAATACTGTAAATATCAGCAAATGTGCAAACAAAGTTTAATAGGGAGGCCCCCTTCGTTTTCTTTTCTTCCAAATTGCCTTTCTGTTCTATGTAGTATCAGAGCAGGTCTCGTCTAATATTAACCTGAACAAAATCCATCCTGTTTCAGAAAGTAGTTATCAGTCTAAACATAAGTAGAGATACATGAAAGAATTTTTTTTTTTTTTTTTTTTTTTTTTTTTGAGACGGGGTCTCATTCTGTCACCCAGGCTAGAGTGTAGTGGCACGACGTCAGCTCACTGCAGCCTTCACCTCCCAGAGAAGCTGGGACTACAGGCATGTGCCACCATGCCAGCTTCCTTCTAATTTTGTGTAGAGACAGGGTCTATGTTGCCAGGGCTAGTCTCAAACTCCTGGGCTCAAGCAGTCTTCCCACCTTGGCCTCTCAAAGTGTTGGGATTCTTTTTAATACAGAATATTAATTTATAAAATACCGTATCTCTACTGTCCGTTCAGAGTTCAGCTAAAGAAACGTGCTTTTAGGTTTTAAAGAGAGTTCCAATAATAATTGCATCCTCGAATGGTCCTACTTAAACTGAAAACAACGTATTATCTTCTTTTTCACAGCAAGACCACACAACACAGAGGTGTTAGAGGAAAACAGCAAGTCCTTTTCAATGCAGCAGTCCATAGAATACCTCTGTCAGAAACAAAGACTAAGCTTAAGAGTTCCTTGCATATATCTTTGTGCACAGGATCGATGTAATGGTGACTGGGAAAAAAATTACTCAAGTAACATGCTCAGCTTTCCCTCCTTAATGTGAAAAATCAAGGGCTTACTGACATAGGAACAACAGAAATGCTCCTGGAACTTCAGGTTGATGAATTACAAGTTAATTTTTTATCAATAAATATTTTTATATTTACCTTGAGTGGTGTGTTTAACAAATTATGACAGAGCTGAATGCTCGTATTCTACAGGGTCAATGAACTACTTATTAAGCTTTACTGATAGCACTAAATTTAGCAGTTCTGAGAACACGTGAAACTATATTGAAACTGAAGGCACTATATATTTTTACATAAAAGCTTGAACATACAGATGAATTATAACCCATGTGAGGAAATCTTAGATATAAAACTAACTTACCAAAGATACAAAAAAAACAAAAAACAAAAAAAAAACCAGGTTTCCTGAAATTTTAGTTCTTGAATTGTTTGTTCACCTCTGTGAGGAAAATTCTTAGTTCCAGTAATAACTGTTCAAAAATGTAAATACTAGATAGGTGGTACAAGTGACATCATCACATGTATTATCTATGGGGGCAAATGTGTGGTTCCCAGAATAAAATATACCTCATGCCTAGGATAGGGACATCCTTTCCAGCTCAAACGTGGATAGGAGTGTGGGAGAACCAAGGGAAACACTGGGACTGGGAGAGTGGAGTTCCTGTAGGCTGTGGACCTGTGAAGTAACACTGGTCTTGTATGTATGTTATATATGCAACCATTTTTTAAAAAAACTTATATAACCATGTTAAGAATAGATGGGTATATAACATATTTGGAAATACTATCTTTGAAGAATGTGTATTTGTATTTACAAATCAACTTTTAAAACTGTCTCATTTAAAAGGGAATCATGCATATGTAGCCCTAGGAAATAAAGACCTACGTTATCAATGTGTCATTGTCTTCTTTCCTCTATAACCATTCCCTGAAAGCTTAACTGAACTGCTGACCTGCAGAAAATGTGCTGTGTTATGTACCTGGCTCATCATCAACACACCAACCATGAATGCCATTAGCCATTAGGGGCCATGGCTACTGGAAAGTTGTCTTTAATCACGTAAGTGTTAAACTGTTGGGAAAAGCAGCAAAGGAGAAAGGACTTACAGAGTGCCTATATAAATTGGTTATGAATAACAGATAAACAAGGAAAAACAAACTGCAGGAGGCCTCTGAGGAGGAAGGCCTCTCCATGCCTCATGTTTTGAAGCAGGGTGACCTTGGCTCTGTTACCATAAACATTGTGCTCAAGGACGTAAAACCCCTTTGTAGCACTATGATGTAGCCAGACTTGTAGGCTCCTTGTAAGGCCCAGTTTCCACCAGCTGCACATAGATAATTAGCTAAAGATAACCACATGTTCTTGTTTTATGAAACTCCCAAACTGCCACTGTTATCTATCTCTAGAATGATAACACCAATTCCAGCTCATTGATTCAGTTCTGGCTCACTGATTCACTCCACCATCACCCTCTCCCACCATTACCCCACCCCTACCCTGTAGATCAAAGTGATTGCAACCAATAAACACAGTGGATGATCAGAGCTTGGGGCCTTCACTGCCTCATACATAGTAAGTGATGGCCCCCTGGTCCCACTATCTTAATCTCTCATTCCTTTGTCGCCACTGAACTGAGGGTACCCACGGGTGATGGAGGACTGGCTCCCTACGTTCTGGTGCCCAACGTGGAACTCATGGATCCCTACATTCTGGCACCCAATGTGTGGGTCATGGATTCCCAACATTAAACTCATTATAAATTTACCTAAAAACAACTGGTATACATAAAAGTAGTTGTAGGTAATAAGGGTAGAAGCCTCCCTGGCTATAGTTTTTTTAATGGCACAAGTTAAGAAATAAAATGGTGACTATAACCTGTATTCAAATCTCTACTCTGTCACTACCTGATCTGAGGTGATACGGTGTGGCTGTGTCCTCACCCAAATCTAACCTTGAATTGTAACAACCCCCAAGTGTCAATGTTGGGACCAGGTGGAGGTGGCGGGATCGTGGGGGAAGTTTCCTCATGCTGTGCCTGTGATCGTGAGCCAGTCTCATGAGATCTGATGGTTTGATAAGCATCTGGCATTTCCCCTGCTTGCACTCACTTTGTCCTGCTACCCTGTGAGGAAGAAGAGTTCCTGCTTCTCCTTTGCCTTCTGCCATGATTGTAAGTTTCCTGAGGCCTCCCTAGCAATGCAGAACTGAGTCAATTAAACCTCTTTCCTTTATAAATTACCCAGTTTGGGGTATTTTTTCATAGCAGTGTGAGAATGGACCATATGCCTCCATTTTCTCATCTGTTAAATGGAGATAATAGTCCTGGCCTAATAGGGCTTTTTGAGTTTTAAGTAATATATTGCATGTAACCTGCTTAGCATAAGAACTGGCACTAGAAACAAAACATTTTAAATTGCTGAACAGGACTTAGGGGAAAATAACAAAGTCTCTGATCATCTTGAACTACTCAGTTGGGACATATCCCTGAACTAAACCTTCCTATTAGCTGAAGCACAAGAAAACAAACTTGGAAAGATAAAAAAAGGCCAGTCACACACTGCCTTACTTGCTTTTTCTCTGTTGTTCTCTATGGCCTGTAGGCAGTTTTTCCTTTTTTTTTTTTTTTTTTGAGACAGCGTCTTGCTCTGTGGCTCAGGCTGGAGTGCAGTGGCACGATCTCAGCTCACTGCAACCTCCACCTCCCAGGGTCAAGCAATTCTTCAGCCTCAGCCTCCTGAGTAAGTGGGATTATAGTGCTCGCCACCATGCCTGTCTACTTCTGTAATTTTTAGTAGAGATGGGGTTTCACCATGTTTGCCAGGCTGGTCTTGAACCCCTGACATCAGGTGATCCACCCACCTCAGCCTCCCCAAATGCTAGGATTACAGGTGTGAGCCACTGCACCTGGCTGGCAAAGTCTTTTAAATGGTTGGTGGGGGTGGAGGAATCAAATAAGTAATGTTTTGTGACACATCAAAATTATTATGACATGCTGTATAACTTTTGGTCAACAGTGGACCACAAATATGATGGAGTTGAAATTTTCCTATTACCAGATTACAATGGAGTTGAAAAATTCCTGTTGCCTGGGGACATAGCCATGGTAACATCATGGTGAAATTATTTATGTAGCCTAAGTGTATAATGTTGATAAAAGTCTATAGTAGTGCACAGTAACATCCTAGGCCTTCACATGCACTAACCACTTACTGACTCACCCAGAGCCAACTTCCAGCCCTGCAAACTGTTCATGGCAAGTGTCCTAAATAGGTGTACCACTTTATATCTGTATTTTTACTGTGCCTTTTCTATGTTTAGGTATGTTTAGATACTCAAATACTTAGCACTGTGTTACAACTGCCTACAGTAATCAGTACAGTAACATGCCATACAGGTTTGTAGGTTAGGAGCAGTAGGCTATACCACACAGGATGCCATAATAGGGTGTACCATCTAGGTTTGTGTAACTACAGCATGATGTTCACACATGGACGAAATTGCCAAGTGACATTTCTCAGAACATATCCCTATCATGGTGATGTGACTATGAAACTTAACAAATCAGGTTTTGTTGGAATACAGCCATGTTCATTTGTTTACATATTGTATATGGCTCTTTACACACTATCAACAGCAGAGTTGTATACTATAGTTGCAATACAAACCACAGCCAACAAAGTCTAAAATGTTCTGGCACTTTGCAGAAAAGGTTTGTTGACTTCTCCTCTACTGTGTTAGTGCCACTTACCCATTTCAACTGCACCTATGACGACTCAAGTCTATCTTCCTCCAACTGACACAAGTTCTGCCTCAATGTATGGAGGTTTTCCTCAGTAATAGGAAACTGGAAAAATTATTCAACATTTATCGAGTGCCTAAATGACTACTTATTTAGTGTAACTGCTGATTTACGTGCCAGTCTTTTCTCACTATACTGCAAGCTCCTCAAAGGCAGAGATAGTCTATTTGAGTGGAACCTGGCATACTCTAAGTGCTTTAGCAATTGAATAAGCCAAGTAAAATGTTTTAAGGCAACCCTATCCCAAAATATTCTTGAAGATATTAATTCAATCATTACTAATCTCTGTGATTAGCAAGGGAAGTAGTGTGGCATACCAAATTTTATTAATACTTAATCTGTTCCCTTTATTATGTCTTTATACAGTTCCCCTCGTGTATATAATCTGATATAACTACAATTTAAAAACCATTAATTATCCGTCTTTTATTCTGTAAGTAACAAGATATAGACATTTGAATGCCAATGTCTTATTCCGGAGAAACATTGGCGCTGAAGTTCAACAATGATGATTACACTTATACCTGGTAATAAAAATACAACCATCTCTCCAGTCAGGTCAAAATATCCTACTTCTTGCCTTCCTACCAATTCCCAAACATTTACAGTTGTTCAAGGACCACTAATAAAATACAGGAAGCTTCTAAAGAGAGTGAGCGAACACTTAGTGTAAATTAGGTAAATTAAAGATGGCAAAGGAGATTATATCCTCAACACTGACAGCTTTCAAGACTTAGAAAGAGATTGTTCCTTGCTTCTAAAATTGTTCTATTTTCCTCTGTAGGAAAATGAAACTTTTTTCCTACCAATATTAAGTAATCAAGGTACTTACACAAAATTAATCTGCTCCTCCACGGGCAGATGAGCACTCTGTTTACATGATCTTTACATATCCCTGAAGTTGCTGTCCTGTCACCGTATTTAACTGATGGATATTCAATTGAATTATTCTGCATAAATAATTCTATTCAACCCAGAACTAAAGTAGTATGATGGGAAAGATACAGTCAACTGTTCAATAAAAATGCAAATGTCTGAAATTATTAAAATGTACTTAAAAGAAACAAACTGTATCACACACTTAGGCTTAGAGGTGTTCTCTCAAGTATTTTCTTTTAAAAAGGAAACCACTCTTTGAAGACTTTTCTTGAATGTAGCTATTTTTCAAACTTCATCTTCTTTTTCTGTGGTCCATTAAGGTTCATGTTTGAAATATCATCGGGAGGAATGCTTATTCCTGGTATCTAAAGTAATGCAAATGGTGAAAAACAAGGTGATTTACTTTACAAAGTAACAGTGGTTCAAAAATGTAAAAGGCAGTCTCAATAGGTGAGAAGCATGTCATTTGAGAAGTTTTTTTTTTTTAACTGTAATACAGTCTTCCACATGGGGAGCCACTGTGATTGACAGAATCAGAGGTTTCAAGTGTGTTGGGGAAGTACAAAGGTTAAGAGTATCTTAGGTGAAACACCTACACTTTATCTTCAAAGTGCAGTGTTCAAAACTTCTGGAGAGAAAAGACTAGGCAGGAGAATGGAAGATCTTTTTATTTTGGTACCAAAGACCTGAAAAGAATCTCAGATGTCTAGAATCCCATGGCCTAAGGAAATCAGTGAGAAAACAGGATTTGCTATGCAAATATTTGGTTTCTACAACACTTACAGGGTTAACATTAAACAGAAATAACTATGTCCCTCTCTTTGACAAAATATGTACTGTTTGTTCCACCACAACACGGAAATTTTAAGTTTGGTCTTACCTGTGGTTCTACCAGGGACATTCGGATTTTCTGATGCTGAAGATTAGATGAGTCTAACATGATTTTCACTTTAACTTTATCAAATACATGGAACACTGTGTCTTCTATTTTAAGTGAGGGTATCTAAACAAAACACATTTTATCATTCTTACTTGCTTCTTTACATTTGAGGTTTTGTTCTCATCCTTTACAATTTATCTTACATAGTAATTTAAGTTTAAATATAAAAATTAGTAAGCATCTAGGTGTTTGACATAAAAGCCACAAACCTAGTAGTCTCATGTAAATATGATCTATTTACGTGCATACTTTCTCCTCCATTAAGGTAGTTCCAATATACATATTCATTAAAATCTTAGTGATTAATTAATCACTCCAGTAAATAGCAGATTTTTAGTCTAGTAGGGGAACACAAAGGTGTTTTGGCCAGTGTATTGTTCGACTATTCTCTAAGAGCTGCAGTTCTACTAAGGAGAACAGGGAATGTGTGTCAAATAAGAGACGCTGTAAGTTAAAAAAAGTTCCTTCCCTGAGCTATCAACAACAGTCATCTATTCCTTTATCGGTCGAACAAAACTTAACGTGGTATAAAAAAGAGAAATCAAAGACAACAACTGCACATGGGTATATAGATGGTGGTAACAAACTATGAGTAAAACCATAGCTTAGGGGGCAAAGTTAAATGTAGATTTTCTGGCATGTATTTGGAGATCAGGATAAGTTTTTCAGGGTACAACAAATAATTTTATTTTATACTTTATAGGTAACCATTTATGAACTCTTAAAGAAAATGTACCCCCCAGAAAAGAAAACAAACATGAGAAATACTGTACCTCATCATCATAAATAAGCCGTGGGTTTGGTTTGTCCTTTTCTTCAAAAAAGACTGTCCCTTCTAAACCATACTTTGGAATTAATACCACAATAGCATTCTTTCTTACAAATAAAATATAGGCTTCTTCACTTACTATTCCTTTGCTTTTGAAAAATAGCTGTAAAATAACATATAACTTACTTAGTCTTAAAATATTTTGAAATGAACAAAAAAATTTGAAATTAAATAAAAAATGAACAAAACTGCATCTTTCCTAGCAGTCCCAACAGAAAGCAAATACCTGGGTATGAAAAGCCACTGATGCGCGCTGGGCATATTGAGCCATTTTGTGCCGGTAATTGAGATTTTTACATATATCTGCAAGCTTGTGTTTGTCTGTCAACTCTGGGTAAGTACAGTCAGCCCCAATAGCCACAGCCAAAAGCCGATGAACGATGACATCTGCGTATCTAGACAGACGAGGGAGAAATGAGAAGCATGGTATGTCAGTGTTAATAGGTGCCTTTAAAATTCAAAATTAACTATTTTCTATGATCTCTAATTGTGTAAGGACATAATTAATACCTTCTGATGGGTGAAGTAAAATGTGTGTATATTGGAGATGCTAAGCCATAGTGATGAAAATCATTATCCATTCCAGAACAGAAGTACACAGCTTGCATCATACAGCGAGTGGCTAATATTCTTAACAGAGTGTTTAGATATGGAAAAGTAGGAGATTCGGCCCGATCCAAAGACTCAGCCAAAGACTTGGCTGTATCAGTCTTAATTTCCAAATTCTGTAAACAAAAAGGAGGGAAAAGCACCATCTTAAACACTTCTAAGTCAGTACCATTATGTCTTCAAAATAAACCAATCTGACTGAACAAACATCCTCTTTTTGTTACTTTCCTTCCCTTCAAAGCAGAAGTAATGGCCAGAAACAAAACTGTACTGGTCACTACACTTCCATCAGAACAATGTTCTGATTCATCAAATTTGCTGCTTTGTTCTACTCTACGGAGATGAGTCAAAATTACATCTCTTCTCTTAGGTCTTTGGAAGAAATGAGACAATGAAGGAAAATTCCCTATTTACAGAATAAGCCTTGGAGCAGAGGAGTGAGCAGCTGATTCAATTCCAGTGAATATGGAGAAGGTAGGTATGCATGCCGTAAAGGTCTGATCCAAAATCAGAAACCAATGCCATCATGTTAGAATAATGCTCTGCAGTCCAACACTACGGCTCCCAGCTCTCTGCCAGGTGGGAAAGATAGGGCCTAATTAGGTAATCCAAGGAAAAGTAATGTAAGCCATAGTCACCCAAGAGGTAAGTACCCCTAAATGAAAATCTACTAATAAGAGGTAGGGAGCATGCAGGGCTGAAAAAATGGTGGCCTTTCTATATTTTCCTCTTTTGCATTTATGCAATAAATATACTTCTTTCTTAGGAACATGATATGGAAAGGACTTAACTGAGCTGAAGTAAAAAAAACAAAAACAAAAACAAAATATATGATTTTTAAAGTGAGGCAGTTCACAGGAGCCATGAAGCAGCACAGACATAAAAAACATGCATAAAGGCAAGAAACATGGAAGAGTTTTATATGACCAGGATGCTGAATATATCTTAGTCTAAACACCTGGATTTAGCATAGGGTGTTTTTTAAAAAACATTAGATTGAGTGCAGTGGCTCACACCTATAATCCCAGCACTTTGGGAGGCTGAGGTGGGATAATGACTTGACCCTGGGAGTTTGAGACCAGCCTGGGCAACATAGTGAAAACCTATCTATACCAGAAAAAAATACAAAAAATTAGCTGCTCGTGGTGGTGTACGCCTGCAGTCCCAGCTCCTCAGGAGACTGAGGCAGGAGGATGGCTTGAGACCCGGTGGTGGAGGGTGCAGTGAGCTGAGATTGTGCCACTGCACTTCAGTCTGAGTGACAGAGTGAGACCTGGCTCAAAAAAAAAACAAAGAAAAACAACTATTGGCATAGTCTTGTTAAACAACAAAACTTGTATGGAGATATGAATATGAAATTATTTAAAACAGAGAGATCAAAACACAAATAGATGATTTTTCAAACTACAGGACCTTACCCTCGATCTGGCTGCCTTAACAAGAATTTCATAATTTGATGGAGGTGGAGCAGGATGTTTTCGAAGCAGAGCATGTTCAGAAAATTCCTCATAAATTTTTTTTGCAACAGAGATATTGGCAAGTAACATAAATTCTTCAACCATGGAATTTGTTTCCCTGCCAATGGAAAAAGCATTAAACAAACAAAAAAAGAGAACCTGAGACTTCTATATATCATATTTTTTCACAGGCTATCTTTGTTACCAAGAAGATAATAAGAGCATTTCCTATGTAAACATTCATATGTGTGTGTACATTTGTATTTTAAATAACTTACAATTCTTTCATCTCTCAGTTACTCTGCTAGCAATCTCTTATTATGCACCTACTGTATGAGTAAATCTCACATACTAGAGGAGACTTTACAAATTGCACTGAGCCTGGTGCAGTGGCTGTAATCCCAGTACTCTGGGAGGCCAAGGCAGGCAAATCACTTGACCCCTGGAGTTCGAGACAAGCCTGTCCAACATGGCGAAACCCCAATGCTACTAAAAATACAAAAAAATTAGCCAGGTATGGTGGCACATGTTTATAGTCCCAGCTAAAGAGGCTGAGGGGTAAGAATCACTTCAACCCAGGAGGTGGAGGTTGCAGTGAGCTGAGATCGCATCACTGCACTCCAGCCTCGGTGACAGAGCAAGACTCTGTGTCAAAACACAACAACACAACTGCACTCAAAACCAGAAGCCTTACTACTCTATTTGCATATAAAACAAAAACAAACATTTCCACTTCATTTTACAAGGTCCAAAATATATTTAATCATAAATCAATAAAGTTTACTAAGAATTGAAAGCTATTTAGATCATACAAATTTTGGCTTAAAAAACCAAAATTTTCAACAATACATTACTAAAATGAAGAGATCATATTTATAATAGCTAATTTGGATACTTAAAATGGGTCAGTGATTATGCTGTTAAGTACAACCCACCCTCAACACACACACAGACACAGACACACACACATACACCATTTTACAGATGAGAAAACTGAAGATATGCTCATTATTCTCTTGCTCAAGGTGAGAGTAATTAGCAATATGAGAATCTGAGACCACAAAATCCGACTTCAAAACTCTTAACCAATCGGATACTGCTGTCATTCTCTATATAGTTATTCATATACATTTTTAGGTTAGTTTAGTAAATGATCCATTTTCTGTTGATATAGTGCTTTCTGTGTCTCAAATCATTGAACATATATTATTAACTTTTATTCAAGTTTCATCTTGTAACATCTTGACAAAGTATATTCATTTAAAAAATATTAGAAAGACCTCCCATCATATGGGGACAACATCTTAGAAACGTATTCTTTCTTCTTGGTAAGAAGAAATAAGTGATGATTTACTTTGGCAAAGCTAGTATCAACCTTTTTCTCAACGAAAGCTCCTACTACTCGGCTCATTGTTAGCATTAACATTAGACATACTTACACAGAAGTTCTCCGATAAGGGATTTTTAGATATTACAATAGCAGTATAGCACATACTGGTTCTAAGTAAGAAATCTGAGTATATTCCCATTTTTAACCCTTGGTCATCTATTAGAAAAGAGTATATGCATGTTTAATTCCAGAATTAACTTAATATAAATAAGAAGCATAAAAAGAGGCCTAAACTGATTTAACAAAAAATTGTTTCCTACATCATCTTAACTAAATCAATAAACAAAAATAGCTAATATCTGTATATTCCTCATAGCACCCTATTAGGTAGGTGCCATTATCAATCATAGGCAATTTATAGCAAAATAAATTGAGGCAAGGAGAGGTCAAATACCTACTTTAAATAGTTGGAAATATAACAGCAATGACAGCAGAGGGATCCAAACCTAGGGAGTCTGACTTCATAGCTCGTAATCTTCACCATAATTCTATTCTACTATCCATTGTTCTATCCTACTATCCATTATTCTATCCTGCCCCCATCTTTCTGATCCCATGGACTGGTTTCATGAAGACAATTTTTCTATGTGATGAGGGGAGGAAGGGATGGTTTCACCAGGCACTGGATTCTCATAAGAAGCGTACAACCCGGATCCTGCATATGCACAGTTCACAGTAGGGCTGGTGCTCCAATGAGAATCTAATAGTGCCACTGATGTGACAGAAGGCAAAGCTCACGTGGTAATGCTCACAGCCCAGGGGCTGGGAAGCCCTGCACTACAGTATATGCTATATTAAATACTTTAGAAATTAATCAGGGTCATCTTTATTTATTATAACAACTATTAGTAAGTTCTAATACATTATACATCAAAGCAAACAAATTCAAATGGAAAGTTCTTCTACTATGCTACTAAACCCAGTTTTTTTTAACCCAGTTTTATATAAGAAAAACTGAGCTTAAATTTATTTTTCTTTCATAAGCCAAAAAAGTAAAAATCATGACCCTAATCACTACGTTGTATATAAGTATTTTTGTTATTTGTACTTACAGTCAACACTACATTTAAAACAAAAAAATCTTATCTACTGCCCATCAAAAAAATTACGAACCTAAGTTCCTTGGTCTGCAGATCTATAGGATCATGAGTTTCACTGTCCATGTGGAATCGAACTTCAGGAGAAGACAGAGTCAACGCCCTAAATAAAAATTAAAAGAGACAATTTATAGTCAAGCAAGCCAATAAGACAAAACCATAGAAATTATTCTTACTATAGAAATTATTATTTAAAAAAGACAATGACTACAGCAAGTGCATAAGACTTGCTGTCCTGAAGGCTTTATGACCATCTGGTGTTTTATGTCTCTATTTTAATAAATAGCTTAGTATTTTAGAGATTTAAAAATGCATTTAACAAGAGAGGATGACAGCAACACAAGGAAATCTGAATCCCTGTGCTTCTGAGGGTTTATATACCTTCTGTATCCAAACGATGAGTTTTTACTGAGCCACAAAGGTTTTTAACCACTTTTACAAATAAAGAAGGGGATTAGCTGTATTTAATTTACTACAGAAAACAGTCATTGAGGCAAGGAACAATAAAGACAGGTAAAAAATAAGCTGCCACGGGTAGCACAGTAATACCAGAAGATCCATAATTCAAAAGTATCTTCCACGAAGATTTAACCAACACAGCAGAAACTGATAACCTACTATGTAACTACCTCAAACACTGTCCAACAGCACTTTCTGCAGTGATGGAAATGTTCTATGTGTGCCCTGTCCAACACAATAGTCATTAGTCACACGGCTATTGAGCACTTGAAATATGGCTAGTAGGTTAAAGAACTAAGTTGTTAATTTTATTAATTTTAATGAATTTAAATGGGCACATCTTACGAAACAACACAAACGTACAATCTGCACTCACCACAAAAACACCTTTAGTAACAGCTTGTGACCCTATCCTAGATGGATTTGGGAATCCTGAGACCCAACATCTAGAACGTTCATGTACTTGGTTTCCTCTGATAGTCAACAATGCCTTTTAAGAGTCAAATTTCTTTTAACTGCTTTCCTTCATCAAGTCTGAGTTAATACTCTATACCTTACGCCTTTTGTAGTTAGGCAAAAGCCATGACACAACAGCTAAAAGACTCATAAATGCTACTAGTTAGATCTCTGGGAGGACTCCTTTTATGCAGCTTTTAATTGTCTAATAAAAATGAGGAGGTTGAGTTAAATAATCTCTAAAATTTAAAGTGCAAGGAGGACCTAATCTACATTTATTTAAACCTCTGAAACCCAATGTCCAATCTGGAAACTCATTTCTAATTAAAATTAGAAACAATATATATAAGTCTTAAGGAGTTCTTGTCTTCCTGGAATTTCTTCAAGATCTTTAACTCAAACATAATTTTTAGCACAACAAATTACAAGGATGGAACTCCTGAACAAACATCAGTCCAGAATCAAATTGCTAACATTTAAAAGGAAGCTAGAGGCTGGGCATGGTGGCTCATGCCTATAATCCCAGCATTTTGGGAAGCTGAGGCAGGTGGATTACCTGAGGTCAGGAGTTCAAGACCAGCCTGCAAACATGGTGAAATCCTGTCTCTACTAAAAATACAAGAACTAGCCAGGTGTGGTGGTGGGCACCTGTAATCCCAGCTATTTGGGAGACTGAGGCAGGAAAATCTCTTGAATCTGGTAGGTAGAGTTTGCAGTGAGTGGAGATTGCACCATTGCACTCCGGCCTGGGTGACAGAGTGAGACTCCATCTCAAAATAAATAAATAAAAGGAAGCTAGAAGAAACAGGAGTCTCTCTCACTGCCCATGATCGAACAATGTAACGAGTATAAAGATTATCTTAATACTATGAAAAACAAAATATACCCTTTTTCAATCCTTTTTTTCTTCAGAATTTTGGCTAGTTTATTCAGTCCACGGAGACTAGTGGTAATATTATCACGCATGTTTGCTGAATCAATTCTCAACTGAGCTTCAGCATATGTCAGAGATGCCTGAAAAAGAAACTATATGTTACATAATTCTCATAAATGATAGAAAAATGGTTTGCAATATATCCTCCTGCTTCCACTACACAAAATTCATGATTTCAGAAAGCCTAAAATCAGTAACAAAAGAGAAATTCTTAGCTATGACTTTATACTTCACACCTATGATTTCTGGTTCATTAATTCTTACCTGAGGCATTATATAACATAAACAAACATATTTTAAAAGGTAAAATGGCAATGCTGTTAGCAAACAAATTTTAAACTTTACTTGTATATTTCAGTTACTGTATAAATACCCAGATAATACAAAAATAAAACACAAAGGTAGGTTAGATCAATTCTTTCTCTGATAACAAATGTGAAATCCTTTCCATATGATCATTACTCCCTTGCAAATAATTAAGACTGCAGGAGTCGAGACATCACGTTTTGGAGGAAATCTAACAAATGCCCAAAATTAAGCCCGTAAAAACCAGACAAATCACAGTAGCAAAGAGTTTAAGTAATCCCCAATGACAAACAACCCAAATACACAAATAACTGCTTCTGTTCCTATTTCTCTCACAGAAATTCACCTTTTTTAAAAAAAAAACTCATTTTTAAAGAGGAGCTTCATAAGTGAAAAAAAGAAAGAGCATAACAGTTAGATAATACAGGTCAGGTCAGATTCCTGGGAGAACCAACTCATCTACTAAGGGCTAAGAGTTTTCACTCTGAAACAGGTTTTATGCTCTATGTTAACTAGAATTTTTTTCATATAATTTTGTTATACTGACCAAGTCTTAAAGAATTAAAAGTCATTCTTATTTAAAAGTACAAACTGTCACGGCTTAAATAATGCACACATCACTATTTGTCAGCCTAACACTGCTTTCTTACCAACCAATAGTTAGCAGAACAGCAAGAAGGTTGCCAAAGGGCCAGGAAAAACAGGTTAAGTTTGAAAACCAGATCATTAGAAGATCAAGGGTTTAGCAAACCTTGAAGAAAGATGTAGGGCAAAACGAGAAAGAACAGAAGGGATTCTTGGGAGAGATACAAAAAAAAGAAAAAGGACAAGAATACAACCAGCTCCATTCTGAATACACATGATCTCAGGCTAGTTCTACTGAAATCCAACAGTGACTTAAACATCATTTCTGCAAGAAAATGAGAAGAAAGAAAAGGTGGACATGCTAAGTTTTAAAACACTCACCAATTGTAAGTAGGAACAATGTCAGTTACTAGGGTTCTTTGGTTACAGCATAAAACCACTAGTTGGTTTTCTCAAGTGTATATAATTTGTAAGCTTCTGAATACAGGACAACTGCAACATAAACTAATTTCTGAATAACATCAAGAATTAAGCAGATACTGGGGAAAAAGAAACCTCTAAATTTTGCTATAACAATACCCCCACTCTATCCTGAGGGTACAGACCTAGCCCTTGTTTTTCTGCCTAGAAAGAGTCTTCCCTTCCCACCCAAACTGAAATACATTTGTCTGTATATCCACTTTACATGTTCAAAAGAGGATCTAGCTTGATTGAAAACTTCCTGAGAGGTATGCGGCAATCTCAAATTTAAGTGATGGCGCTGGGGCTGGTTATTTTGGCCTGGTATTAGCAATATACAAAGGGTCAAAGAAAGCTGGCAATAAGACCTGCTTTCTGCATTCTTTTTTGAGTGTAGGTAGCAAAAGGGCCAAATGAGTTTTAGTGTAAATTTAAGTGCCTCTGTACGTATGTAAGCATGTGCCTGCAACTGTGGATTTTTTTTAGACTATGTATCTCAGCCATTTATATGTATATGTTTTTCTATTTTAGGTTAAGTAAATATAAACAATTATACATCTCTTTTCAAATACATGAATATTTTTATATGTGTCTGTATATATATCCATATACATGAATCTTTACAAAAATTTAACTTTATTTAGCCTTTTTCAAAAAAGTACCAAAAAGTTTAAACATTAGAGATTAACCATGAAACGAACCTTTGAATTAATAACACTTTTGGTAAACTTCGTTTTTAAGATTTCAGCACTGTGATTCATTTCCCAAATACATGAAAACGCCAGCCTATGAAGGAAAATACAGAGTATTTAATAGGAATCAGGTTCAAGTAGTAAATACAATGTCTTCATGGAAAAAAACTATGTAGAAATACCTGTCAACGTCACATTTTAAGGAACACAAGTTAGAGCTAAGCAACTCTGGAACCATGTCAATCCTCTGTGAAACATAAAAACAGAACACAGATTACTTAGCTATATCCATACATTTATTTGAGGTTCTATTCTCAAATAGCATTCACCAAACAAGGAAAGAAAAGAGTGTTCTGATTTTTGTAAACAGGAGCATTGAGAAAAGGTCAAATGAAAGGTATGTTTCTATAAAAGTACTTAAAACAAAATTGTTAAAGAAGGAAAGCTATGAAGGAAAACTGGACTTCATGCCAATTAATCTAAGTTTAAGACCTCTACATTTACAACCTAGCTGTCCTCTGAAAGTTTTAAATCTCTCGTCTGTACAAGTTTATACTTGATAACTGACATACTCTACAACTGGACCTTTCTCCAATGCTTAATATAAACCATAAGGTGTTTTTAAAATACTAAAAAAAGAAAAGAGAAACTAAATTTTTGGAAAAAAAGTATATAGAAGAACTTTAAGAATACATCACTAACAGACTAAGCGTATCCTTCCCCTTGACTTTCACAATGCTTTTTTTTGTTTGTTTGTTTTCGAGATGGAGTTTCGCCCTTATTGCCCAGGCTGGAGTACATCCACACATTCTCAGCTCATGGCAACCTCTGCCTCCCACGTTCAAGCCATCCTCCTCCTTCAGCCTCCAGAGTAGCTGGGATTGCAGGCTTGTGCTACCATGTCCAACTAATTTTGTGTTTTTCTCTGTGTTGGTCAGGCTGGTCCCAAACCCCCGTGCTCAGGTGATCTGCCCACCTCGGCCTCCCAAAGTGCTGGGATTACAGGCGTGAGCCACCATGACTGGCCCACAATACTTTGTTATCTGAACCACTTGATAATAAAAATTCGCAACATATTTAGTGATTTAAAGCCACCTTATTCCATGTATTTTTCTCAGCTAATTCATGGCTGTTTAAGAATCCGTAAGTGTCCACAATTATTAAATTTTTAAATTCAGTGTATTTACCTTTTCACAAAGATACACAGTTGTTCCTCTTCTGGCTGATTCTTGATCCAAGGCATTTCCTGGCCTAATAAAATGGCTCACATCAGCAATATGAACACCAACCTAAAAAAGGTAAAAATAAAAGGATGTCAATATGCTTGATTGGGCAAATGTACCAATGGAGTTTTAGTAAGATAAGATTTAGCTAAATTTTAAAAAGACTCGGTCACCTCTACCATTTCAACTTCTGACACATGGTTGTTAGTCTGCAGCTATAATTATACTTACAACAGTAATTAGTAAAAAATCTATTCTAGGTCAAAAGAAAATGAACTCAGAACAGAACTATATTTAGGTAAAAATATTATTACAAATGAATACCTCCAAATTTCCATTTTCCAGTTCTCTACAATGCAGAGCATCATCTATATCAGTACATCCTGGTGGGTCCACACTACAAATACACAGATGCCTCAGGTCTTCTCGGTTTTTCATGTCCTAGAAGACATAAGATTACAAAACAAATAAATCACGTCCAAAGCACAACTAAAACATATTAATAGCTCTTGTGAAATCAGTAAGATGTATACAAAAACAATTTAGCTGTATTTTCTTGATGACAACCACATTTCTTTTTCCTGCACTGGAGCAGAGAGACACCACATATGATTTATAACTAGTGGTTTCCTTACCTTTGAAACACTTAACATGTGGAAGTGTCTGCTTCACAGAAAAACTTATCTTTCAATGAAGAAGCAAATGTTCTGTAATTCCTAAGAATGCAATACTTAACTAAATGCAGAAAAAGAGGGCCCATGGTGTCTACATATTTAAAAACACAGAAATTAAAACTTGGGAATAAATAATAATTTATAACATTACTACATATTACTTTCAACTTACCTTTTCAGTAATGCTCCAGGGCATCTTTGGCAGAAAACTAAGAACAGCCTGTGAAAAGGGCTGATGAGGAACATCATGTTCAAGTAACAAAACTTCTGTTTCGGTCTCTTTCTCTCCAACATCGCCTAAATTTTTCACAAAGTGTCCCTGAAACCAAGAGGCACTATTACAAAGACCTATTTTATAGCAAATTTACATCTGATCATATTAAATCCTTCAGCATTTACATATCATCTCAGTATTCCTAAACATTTCCATAATGACTTCTTAAATTAATGACCCTTTGGTAAATTAGACAAGACTTCTCAACTGATTTATTTATGATGGAGACTTCATGAGGGTCAAGTTCTTATATCCTAAAGCATCTATTTCTTATTAAGGTTCAGTTTAAAATGTGCTTCCAATACGATAGTTTCAAAATTTGTTTATTAGAATCTGTACAGAACTCACTTGTCACAGTCATGATCAATAACAGTTATTGGTTTAAAAATGTACATAAAAGAGTCCAGGCACAGTGGTTCACGCTTGTAATCTCAGCACTTTGGAGGGCTGAGGTGGGTGGATCACTTCAGGCCAGGAATTCAAGACCAGCCTGGTCAACATGGCGAAACTCCATCTCTACTAAAATTTAGCTGGGTGAATTAGCACACACCTGTAGTCTCACCTAATTGGGAAACTGAGACACACAATCACTTGAACCTGGGAGGCAGAGGCTACAGTGAGCCGACATCGCACCACTGCACTCCAGCCGGGACAACAGAATGAGACTCTCAAAAAAAAGAAATTTACATTAGAGTAACCAAATGATTTACCCTGGAATTTCATAAAATTAATTTTCAAAGTAGACATGTTACTTACCAATCACTTTTTGAAATAGCCCTAAATTTCAGTACAAATCCTACATAAAAGTAGATTCTATTTTTATTAAAAGCAGAAATACTGTTCACAAAATTTTAATTAAACATCCCCAAATAAAAGAAATACTTTAAGCTTACATTTGGGTATCTGGAATTTCTGGGCCAACCATCAATAGCAACAATAATTCTCCGTCCTTCTAATGTAGAAGCCTGTCTGGTTTCTATGCGAATTCGAGGGATTCTCTTATCAGCAGGTGTAAAGAGATGTCTTCTTGACTAGCAAAAATTAGAAATAAAGATCTTACACACAAAAATATCTGAGGATGGAGGCAAAAGAAAGGCTATAAGTTCTATTACATGTTTATCATTTCTTTATTACACAGTAATGCTCTTTACTCACCTCCTTAATGTCAGACTTGGAAAGCATGCCACAATATGGTCTCCAATTCCTTTTTATTATTCCTACAACTCTACCTGTAGGCTTTAACATTTTCTCACTTACAGCAGTCTTAAGCTGTGATATAAAAATAAAAATGTTCAGTTATATTCCTCTTAGTAAGGCCATTTCCTTTCAAAATCAAAATGCATTCATTGATACTAATCCACTCAGGCAGTAAATTATGACATAAGACTACAGAATGTTGATGTTTCAAAATTCTAGACAAGAACATGCCAAACCAAACCACAGACATTGTGGTAATAACGCACTACAAAACAATCACAAAGCAAAAATAAATAAATATAACTGAATACATATGTCAGAACTCAACATTGTACAGGTTTAACATGAGGATTTACTAACTAAAATACACACAGGTCTGGGAATTAGACCAGGTTTCCAGTACTGGTTTGCACAAATTAGCTACGTGGTATGGTGACTAGTTTTCTTTGGACCTTTGTTTATTAATCCATTTAAAAAGTAATGTATCTTTAAAGGTTCTTCCTTATACAAAATAAAATCCCAAATAAAGAGTATCTGCTATTAGAAATAACAAAAGTTCTTATGGTATTTCACCGCTTAACATTATCCAAAGGCCTGGACTCTCCATGGATAATTTCATAGTGAGACTCCAGAGCAATGAAGATAAATAATAGAAAAAGAATACAACAACTGTTATATGTATTCCAACTACTTATAATACTATTGTAATTATAAAATATAGAAATAAACAGGTCATAGCAAGTAGGCTTAGCTAATAAGAAATAACTGAAATTATTCTCTTCATAATAAATATGGTAACAGAGAAGTAATAGACCAGAAATACATCTATTATGTAAAAGAAATTTTACCTAAAGCCTTTTCTAAAGCATTTCCTAGCACATTTCCTAAAACATTAAAGCATTTCAGAAAACTTTAAATTTGTATTTACTTAAACCTCATTAAGTCAAATCACATACTTGAATGTCATAGATTTTCAGTTTCCTACTCATATTAACAGTCAGTTTGCATTTAAACCCATTTATTTGAGCAAATTAAGACGATAAAACTATATAGAAGAGGAAAAAAAACGTGTATGATATGTATTAAATGTATAGAACTATAATTTTATGCAATAATTCTGAAAGCAATGAAACTTGTTTTTTTCCAAAGCTGACACATTAACTAATAATACACAGCTATGCAGACAAAACAAAAAAAAACCCTGCTTAGATTCATACCATTTGTTCTCTCTCTTCTTCTTTCTCCACATCATCTTCATTTTGACCTTCATCATGTAAAACCACAGAAGATGGTGCTACCCACTGACTCTTTGGGAGAAGCTCCACAGCCACAATATCTTCATG
The DNA here is from genome assembly GCF_048565385.1 of Saimiri boliviensis. Classification (NCBI taxonomy): domain Eukaryota; kingdom Metazoa; phylum Chordata; class Mammalia; order Primates; family Cebidae; genus Saimiri; species Saimiri boliviensis. Next base: position 39,261,184 of record NC_133464.1, on the reverse strand, counting down.
AATAGCTCTGTTTAAATGTTTAAGTCCCTGTAAGATTATCTGTTTAAAACAATAGAGGGCATTTGCCCAAATACATTTTAATGCAATATAAAAATGGGAAGATCATCGAAAAGATATTTACATACACTCTGAATGTCTCTATGAAATCTCTATTTCTCCTTTATAGATTTTCTTTCTCTATAGTGTCCCTAATTCCACACCCGTGATTTCTCAACATCAGGCAGAAAAAACATGAGTCAGAAAATACAGGTTGTGTTCATGGCTCCACCATAACTTACGATGGTACCAAGAGACCTTGGGAAAATTATTTATACTCTGTAAATCTCAAGGTCCTGATTGGTCAAATAAGAGTACACTACCTACTTTTTATAGGTTGGATTGAATATTAAATGAAATGCCATGCACAAAGATTTTAAAAACCTGAAAAATAGCGAGCACTGCAAAAAAAAAAAAAAAAAAAAAAAAAAAAAAAAAGGGTTATTATTTGCTTTAAAGTATGTGAAGCCTCATATGCTATGCAAATAGCTTTTACCATTAACTGGTCATAATATATAAAATAGCATCTTTATTTTAGTGTATAAGGAATTTATGTATATACTTGCCTCTTTATTTTCTTCATTGTCGCCATGAATCCACACGGTAGCTTCTAAGTAATTTTCCCTGCTGGCTCTAAATGTTCCTTGAAGGTATGTACCAGATTTTATGCCTTGCTGTAGCTTACTTAAGGGAAGATGCTCTGAAAATATTATTTTTCCACTTTCTATTTCATTCTATGAAATAAGCAGACCAACAGATGCGGCTAATAAGTCTTCTGTTCACTCAATACGCAACTAGTATTATTATCAGATAATTTTTGAGATCTACATTACAGTACACACAGCTCTGAACATGAGAAACTATAGCAGTGTTTCTTATAGATGAGTGCTAACAGAAACAACTTCCTATGATGAAGGAAGTATTCATTTTGTGATCTCTAATGTGGTAGCCACTACGCACAAGTTTCTCTTGGGCACTTGAAAGATAGATAGTAACACCAAGAAACTGAATTTTTAATACGTATTAAATTTAAACAGCCACATATAACTGAGTGACTACATATTGGGCAATCCTAAATCTGTATTTCAAAAATCAAACCCAACTTTTATCTTCTCATTTCCTTTTGGTTTCATAAAGTATCTTAAAGGTAAGAAAGGATGAGTGAAATGTAAAGACTGGATTTATGTACAATGTCCTATCACTTAAAACCTATATCTATAACAAGGGCTACCAATTATATTTAACATAGCTATGTGCCAGGCACTGAGATGGAAATTGTATTAATGTTACAGTTATCATTTTATTTGATCCTTGTAACAATACTATGAAGTCATTATCACTAAACATTACATATTTATATATAAAAAAATGAAGGCTCAGAATTTATTCCCTTAGCAGTCCTTCTCACATCAGCTATTGCAACAACTCCTTTACTCACCTCTCCGCCTCTGATCTTTCCTGGATAAAATGCATAATCTTACACACTGACATGAGAGTGGCCTTACAAATAAATACCATTTCTGCTGATTTTCCACCAATCCACATTCATATACCCTTACTGTTTCTTAGTCTGACATATAAGGAAGAGGTCTTGGAATCCTTTCTTCTATCTTCTCTTTACAGCAGCCCTTCAGGGAGATCTTTACACCTACAGAACAAAGTCTAGGTCCTTACTATCTGGACACTCCCCTCCCTCTTCTTTCCTCTGTCTGCAGGGCTTGCCACTTCTTTATTTGTCAAACAGCTACTCCTTATTCGCAAATCGGCCATGGATTCCATTCATTTTTTTCTCAACCAAATAGTGCTATCATGTGCCAGGCCCTACTCAGGTTACTGAGAATGCATCTATTTCAGAAAGTTAACTCTTTTAGGAACAGCATTTCAATAAGCCTATTACATCCACTCTTGTTTATAACATAGCAACTATTCCAAATCCAGCTCACCTACTGACATTCCAATTTTTCAATTTGGTAACTATATCCCTAATATCCCAAAGTGGCTATTTTAATACTTTTACTTTTCAAAAACAAAATAAAACAAAAACATACCCCTTCTTCAGACAAACAAGCAAGACGATCTATGAGTTCAGGGTTAGCAGTTAGGCTCTTTACATATTCTTCACCTGAAAAAATAAGTTTATGTTGTTTTTGATAGTGCCTTTTCCTTAGATATGAAAAAAAAATGGATAGTCTTGTTTGTGACAGTATACATGTCATTCTTCCATTCATTAAGAGACAGTCTCACTCAGTCTCTCAGGCTAGAGTGCAGTGGCGCAATTATACATCACTGCAACCTAGAATCGCTGGGCTCAAGCTATCTCCCTACTTTAGCCTCCCGAGTAGCTGGGACTATAGTCACACACTACCAAGCATGGCTTTTTTTTTTTTCCTGTAGAGACACAGTCTTGCTATGTTGCCCAGGCTGGTCTTAAACTCCTGGTCTCAAGCAAGCCTCTTGCCCTGACCTCCCAAAGTGTTGGGATTACCACACCCGGCCTCAATTTATTTAAAAAACAAAACTCAGACCTGTTGATGTGATCATCCCTAAGCAGAGGCAGGGGTTCCAGTATATTTATGAGCTTTCACTGCTAAATCAGTTCCAAATAGGCGAAAACTAACAGTCATTGGGCACCACAACACACGTGGCTTAAAAACTATGTGAAATTTATACAAAAATTTCACATGAAGTTACATAGGACTATGAAAATACTAAAGTAAACATCTGACCACAGGCCTGATGATTACTTTTACATGCAATTGCAAAAATGCACTAACTACTTCTACATGTAGACTTACAAGTAAAAGCTGGTATTCCTTCTTCTACAGCTTTCTCTTTGTTTTTCCTGTCATTTGTTATGAAGATAACTTGCAGCTGGTTGTCTGTTGACATTTTCTTCAAATGTTCATTGTACCATTTTGCTGCTACTCGAATAGCTCTATCATTCCTGTCATTAGCATTTTCTCCCTGTTCTTGTTCTACATAGGTTTCTCTAAATGTAAAGGAAAGAAAAAACAAACGAAATAAAAGGAAATCAATAGAAACAAGGATATGTGAAAACTCTTAGCACATAAATCCTTAACCACCACTAAACTAGAAAAAGTCAATGGTTATCTTTTCTCTTGAATGTATTCAAATGTACATCTCAGAGAAGAGAAGAAATCAGAATTCTTATACTTAAGTTTCTAAGAAAACAATTTGCTTGGAAAAGTAGAAAATTATGTTTAATGGAAGAAGAAAAAGGCCAATACAATTTTATTTCCTAAAAAGAAAAATTCAAGATCAGAACTTATACTTTAGGTTGAGACACTAAATAGTTTGTTGAAACAAATTATGATAAAATTTCACAGGTCTGATCATCAGATTTCATTCAAACTGCAGGTTAGCAGCAATTCCTCAAAGCTACTAATAGTAAAATTAGATCACTTATAATCAGAATTCTACCATCATTAAGAAACAATGCATAGAAATTATCCATGGTAAACAATAAATAAATAGCTGAAGCCCTGTAGAGACTGAAAAGTCAGCTACATTAATAGATATGATTATATATTTTTTCTATCTAAACTCCCAAATATGTCAACACATTTATCTATTTCTTTAAACCTGTTAGTCAAAGCCAGATTTAAGTACAATAGCAAAGTTCAGCACAATAGTTTGCAGTACTTAATAATAGATTAAATCGACTTACATTAATAGTTTTAGAATTATTTTATTCCCCATCATCGAATGCACTTGCTAATGCCTTTTTTTTTTCTTTTTTCTTTTTTTTTTTTTTTTAACAGACAGTCTTGCTCTGTACCTCAGGCTGAAGTGCAGTGGCATGATTTCAGTTCACTGCAACCTCTGCCTCCCAGCTTCAAGTGATCCTCCCAACCCGGCCTCCCAAGTAGCTAGGACTAGAAGCATGCACCGCAACCGGCTAATTTTTGTATTTTTAAGAGACAGGGTTTTTCCATGTTAGCTAGGCTGGTCTGGAACTCCTGGCCTCAAATGATCTGCCTGCCTCGACCTCCCAAAGTGCCAGGATTACAGACATGAGCCACTATGCCCAGGTGCTAGTGCTTTAAGCTTATCAGTGAAAGACACAGTCCTAAATTTTTGAATTGGTTTTAAACTTGGGTCTTTCTGCACTGAAAAACAAGTATATTTGTATTTCTAGATTTCAAGGAGGTACTAGAAATAAGAAGTCTACAAGAGCTTCACTGGTATTCTTTACAAGAACTTTGAAGTTTGAGATACAAGAATCAAGAAATTCGAGAAATTAAAGATTTAAAAAATTTGCATAATCTGATGGAATTTCATTACCAGAATTCTATACTCTTAATCCAATGGTTCTCAATCCAATGAATTCACCCCCACCCCCCGGGGATTTTGCATCATCACAAGTCAGTGATGGTGGTGGTGTGGGTAAGGGGTGGTGACTGCTGCTGAGGAGTGGGTAGAGGCCAGGGCTGCTAAACATCCTACAATGTATAAAACAGCTTTCCCACCAGAAAAAAAATTATTCAGTCTAAAATATCTATAATCGCAAGACTGTGAAACCCAGATCTAAGCTAATAAAAGTACCATAAATACCCACCATGGATTATTTACATATTATAACATAATAGGCAATATCATATGTTCTGAGACCACACATTAAGTTCAAAGGTCTTTAATCTGAAAACATAACAAAGAATTCTACTCCTTAACCTAATTTTGCTCAATGTAATCAGTTACACAGTACTAAACTTTTGAAAAGACCATGAAGAATAAATCTACTTTCTATTTTTAAACCTCCCCTTCACAAATTCATACATTTTATTACCCTTTGTTAGTTGTTCACATAATATGGTATTCCAGGAACCTAGGCAAATCTCATCTCCCAAGATTCTACAGTCCAACTCATGCTAAAACCAATTTAAAATGAAAACATTTGGGAAATAAAAGTACCTACTGTAGTCTAGGAATCAGCAGATATTTGGTTCCAGGCTTGAGCCCACCAATGCCTGTGTGACCTTAGGGAGATTCACTTAGCATTATCTTCTGCACAGGCATGTAAGAATCAAATAAGGTATGAAATCTATCACTTAACTTCTGATAAGGTCACAATTTACTCCCGGGAACCCTCTCCCCAGTTTAGCTAATCCTGTGGTTTTCTGATATTTAACATAATATTTCTCCTACCTATGGTGCTCATTAGTGAAAGTATAGAAATGCTTCTCTTGGTTATTAGTCACATCTCGGATACGTTTATATACGGGGGCACTGCGATTTCTCACTTCTTGAAGAACTGTTTGTAGCACAATTACATTCCTGATGGCGGGGTCCTCAAGCACATCAATCTTAAAGAAAAATAAAGTCAATTTTTCCTATATCCATTTGTAAATTGCTTCTGTCAAACATAAAATCCTGTTTTATGTTGGGCATCAATACTTTGTGTTTTAAAAAAACTGAGTAAGTTAAGCCAACGAGCTATTTGGCTACAGAAAACGAGACAAGTCATTAAACCCTTCAGATCTATTAAAAAAGCACACTTAAACAGACCAATCACAAAACTTCGTAGAATTAAGGGTATTAATAAAGAAATACGTTGGCCCACAAAGTTTTTGTTCGTAGGCACTTACAAGCTGCCTGGGAGTCGCAGGCTGGAGGCCACAGAAGCCCCGGTCCCCGGCCTCCAGGCACTTACAATCTAAGGCAGAAGAGACACCAGGAGTTAGAAAAATAGCGTGTCTAAAATACGACTCCAAGAACTAAATTTTTTTAAGCACAAAGAAAAGAACCTCGGCCTGGGGAACAGGAAGCTTGGATCCCCAGGGGGTTTGCCTCTCCCTAGGTATGGGACACTGCCGAAGACCCGCCTCCCTGGGCCTCCGTTTCCCTATCTGTCTCACCCCTTGTCCCGGCGGGGCCGCAGTGTCCGCGGTTCGCCCGCCCACGCACCTGGTGGAGTAACACGTTAGTGTCAGGCAGCAAGTAGTGCGGCTGCGGGCACAGGCTGCTGGCCGGGTCCTGGGGCTGCGGCTCCAAGGCCGGCCCCTCGTGCGCCCCGCCACAGGCTGTGCAGCCGACCGCACCGCAGCCTATGTCGTCTCGCAGGTAATGCTCGCGCACGATCTTCAACACGCCGCCCGCCCGGGTCTTTTTTAAGAACGTCTTGGACTTGAGCATCTTGTCTCGCCGCGCAGAATCCCAACCCCAGCAGTGATCTTCCGGCAAAAGGCGTCAAGCTAGAATACAACGACGCCGAACCCGCAGGTTCTCCGCTTCCCGCTCCTGGATATTAGTATCACTTCTCGCGGGAAAACGCCGAGAAAACCATTGGTCGGCTCTCTGACGGCCGCGGTGATTGGGCGAGAGTGAGGAGGGAAGGCAAGGCGGGGCCCGTAGCCAGTTCCTCCTGGGCGGGGCTCGTCTCTGTACTCCATCTCCCATAGGGCATTGCTTTCCGCGCCTCGGAATATCCGGGAGAGCTGACTTCCGGCGGCAAGTGGGAGTGTGCGCCACCGCTGCTTCCGTCCTCCTGCGGGTGAGTAGTTGGTTGTCTTGGTTACGGGTTCTAACGGTCCTCTACCCTAAAATCCCTTGTTGGGGACCTGCAACCTTGAGCTTCCGACTGGAGACGCCTTCGGTCTCTCGAAGTGTCTGCATCGGCGGCTGGTCCGGCCTTCGGTGTGGAGTAATTGACGCTTTCGAGGTAACCTGCGGCTATCTCCCTTTTCCCGCGTGGGGCAAGGAATTCCCCAAGCTGCTAAGTTTGGGGCTTGCTTTTCACGCCGAGTGTGTGGACAGTCCCCGTCTCGGAGCCTTTGTAATCTAGGGGAAGGTTTGTCTTTGAATTCACTTTTACCCATTTCCCTTCAAAAATGAGGGAGGCTGATCTTAGTATAGTTTTTGCTGTTTCTCCTCCACACACCTTTCCTTATTCAGTTTAGAAAAACTGACAAACTGAAATATTTAATTGCATAATTTGTTATATCATTAGGTATTAAAACAAGGTGGTTGCTAACGTTCTTACGAAAGAGTAAGAAGTTCTATTTAGAATTTCTTGAATTTTTCTTATACCCTGTTGTTTTCATTCAGCTAGCTATAAAAAACGTTCTTGTCTCCCTGTTTCCCTATTTAAAAAATCTTCAGTGATGCCTCATTGCCTGTAGGGTAAAATCCAAACATATGTTGACATTTAAGGCCCACCTGTTGATCGTTGAGAGAGAGAGACAGAGAGAGAGAGAGAGAGAGAGAGAGAGAGAGAGAGAGTGTGTGTGTGTGTGTGTGTGTGTGTGTGTGTGTGTGTGTGTTTAGGGGGTGGAAGGAGTTAACTATTCAAAGACTTGGCTTTATTGTTTTTCTTCCACTTACATATCGTTAATAGCTGCATGATTTCTCCTTTTTACCATGCCTTTCCAGATCTTTCAGGATTCTAAGTGCTACCTTTGGGTAACCTTTCCCTGACCAACTCAGAAGTGATTTCTGTTATCTTGGAGCATGTGTTGTTTTTGCTAGTGCCATGCTTGGTTATACTGGACTTTTTAAATTCGTTTTGTACATTTCTTTGTGTCCTCCAAATAAGATTTCTCCCCCAGGAACTGTTTTTCAAAATTCCTCAGAGGGCTGAGTTCATGGTCGGAATTAATTAATGTGTTTGATTGGAGCAGTAATTTACTTCAATAACCTGTACTAGATTTGCGGTCCACTAAATTGCCTAATATTTATTTAAGGAATCCTTAGTCTCTCTTTAATATAGTCCATGATTTCTGTAATTTTATAGTACATTTAATGTTGTCTTTTAACCTACAGAATATTAAAATCAATTTAGAGAAGAAAACTGATCCATAATAACAAAAATGTCTCGAAAAATTTCAAAGGAGTCAAAAAAAGTGAACATCTCTAGTTCTCTGGAATCTGAAGATATTAGTTTAGAAACAACAGTTCCTACGGATGATATTTCCTCATCAGAAGAGCGAGACGGTAAAGTCAAAATCACCAGGCAGCTAATTGAACGAAAAGAATTGCTTCATAATATTCAGTTACTAAAAATTGAGCTATCCCAGAAAAATATGATGATCGACAACTTGAAAGTGGAATATCTTACAAAGGTAAGATAAATTTTGTTTTCTATATGCTTTATTGTCTTCAAACTGCAGGTAAATAAGATTTAAATACAAACACACACACACACACACACACACACACACACACACACACACAAACACACATTATCTGAACTTGAAATGATACATCTACATTTTTTGACAAGTACAGCCTTGAAGTAATTTTGCTATTCATAGAAGTAGAGAGTAGAATGGTGGCTACCAAGGGCTGGCATAGTTAGGGATGAAGGAGAATTGGGATGATATTGGTCAAAGATTACATAATTACAGTTGAATAGGAGGAATACATTGAAGAGATACTATTGTACAGCATGGTGACTATAGTTAATGGCATTGCAATCTTGAAAAATAGTGTATTTTTGAAAAACACAGCAAATGTGTTCTCATTACTAAAATAACTGTGAGGTAAAACATATGTACGCATACTTCAAAACATTATGTTGTACATGACAAATACACACAATTTTATCTGTCAATTGGATCATCTGACGGCACCTGCCATCACGCCTGGCTAAGTTTTGTATTTTCTTTAAGTAGAGATGGGTTTCACCATGTTGGCCAGGTTGGTCTCAAACTCCTGACCTCAGGTGAGTCACCCATCTTGGCCTCCCAAAGTGGAGGTATATTTTCTTAAGTGTATTTTCTCACCATGTTGTTTGCTGCTTCATTTAGCACTAACTGATATGACTGGTTTGATAGGGAGAATCCAAGTTTCTTTCTTTCTTTATTTTTTTAGATGGGAGTCTACATCTGTTACCCAGGTTGTAGTGCAGTGGCATGACCTCGGCTCACTGCAACCTCCTCCTCCTGAGTTCAATCGATGCTCCTGCCTTGGCATCCCTATTAGCTGAGATTAAAGCTCCTGCCACCATGGCTGGCTAATTTTTATATTTTTAATAGAGACGGGGTTTTGCCATGTTGACCAGGCTGATCTTGAACTCCTGGCTTTAGGTGATCTGGCCCCCTTGGCTTCCCAAAGTGCTGGGATTACAGGCATGAGCCACCATGCCTGACCAGCCAAAATAATGTTATTAATTCTATACAGACCTCTGCTCTGGGGATTTTCTTTGGTACCTTTCTATTTGCTGGATACTGTGTCAGTCTTTCTGTTTTATAGTTACTTCGTCATAATAAGATGCATAAATTCAGGTTCTATAGTCTTCAGCAAATGATGTTTGCCATGCAAGTAAAAGATGTTCTAGTCATTGTTTTTTGTCCGTGCGTGGTTATCTACAGTTACAGGATTTGATGTAAGACTTGTGTGTTGTCACTAGCTGTAAGAACTTTACAGTGATTTCAGAAAGACAGAAGAGTTCTTTCTGTGCTGTCACTGAGAACATCTTACCTTCTCTGTGTTAAACCCATCACCTTTCCTCTTGATCCAGTTCTTTCTACCTCCACATTTTGTTGTTTCACTTATATTATCTCTCTTGATAAGTCTGTCTCCTATTTTAGTTCTTGTCTATGTATGCCAACATACTTAAGTATCCTGCGACGAAAACTTCTGCACTCCAGCCTATCAACAAAGCAAGACTCCATCTCAAAAAAAAGGCACAGAAAATGAATGACGTGAAATAAATGAGGATACTATGGTAGTTGATAAGATAACAACAACAGCTAATACTTATCGTGTGCTTATTTTTTGTGTCCCTGCAAAATTCTTGCCTCTCAAGAAAGTTATCCAAAACCTCAGTCTTGATCAAGTAAAGAACAGTTCAGGTAAACTTTAAAAATATATACGAATGTCTGACATTTACTGAATGCTTATGCTGTGCCAGACATTGTTCTAAGAACTTTCAGGTGTTACCTCATTTAAGCCTCACACAACCCTTTGAGATACAGGTATTTTAAAGGAGGAGGCTTTCCTTGACCCGTTATATTAAGTGAATCGTATGGTAAGTTAGATAGTACCTGTTACTTGGTGTCTTAGTCCATTTGGTCAGCTATAACAAAATACCATAGACTGGGTAGCTTATAAACAACAAAAACTTATTTTGCATTGGAAACAAGGCACTCTAAGAGATCAGGGTGCTAGTATGGTAAGGTTCTGGTGGAGGTCCTCTCCCAGGTTGCACACTTCTTGCTGTGTCCTCATGCATGGCACAAGGGTGAGCTAGCTCTCTGGGATCACTTTTATAAGGGCACTAATCTAACAATGAGGGTTCTACCCTTATAACCTAATCACCCCCAAAGCCCCCCCACCTTCCTGCTGCTTACATTGGTGATTAAGTTTCAGTATACAAGTTTTGAGGGGGGACACAAAAAATAAGCACATAATAAGTATCAGCTGTTGTTATCTTATCACCTAACATAGTATCCTCATTTGATTCATCCCATTCATTTTCTTTTTTTTTTTTTTTTTTTTTTGAGACAGAGTCTTGCTTCGTCACTAGGCTGGAGTGCAGTGGCGTGATTTCAGCTCACTGCAACCTCTGCCTCACAGGTTCAGGTGATTCTTCTGCCTCAGCCAAAACTGGATGCCTTTCTTACACCTCACACTAAAATTAACTCCAGATGGATTAAAGATTTAAACATAAGACCTAACACAATAAAACACCTAGAAGAAAACCTAGGCAAAACCATTCAGGGCATGGGCATAGGCAAGGACTTCATGGCTAAAACACCAAAAGCAATGGCAACAAAAGCCAAAATAGACAAATGGGATCTAATTAAAGAGTTTCTGCACAGTGAAAGAAACAATAATCAGAGTGAACCAGCAACCAACAGAATGGGAAAAAAGTTTTTGCAATCTACCTGACAAACCATTCATGTTCAGAGTCTACAAAGAACTAAAACAGATTTACAAGAAGAAAACAACATTCAAAAGTGGGTGAAAGGATATGAACAGACATTTTTCAAAAGAAGGCATTTATGAAGCCAACAAACATATGAAAAAATGCTCATCATCACTGGTCATTAGAGAAATGCAAATCAAAACCATGTTGAGATACCATCTCATGCCAGTTAAAATGGCGATCATTAAAAATCTGGAGACAACAGATGCTGGAGAGGATGTGGAGAAATAGGAATGCTTTTACACTGTTGGTAGGAGTGTAAATTAGTTCATCTGTAGTGGAAGACAGTGTGGCAATTCCTCAAGGATCTGGAAACAGAAATTCCATTTAACCCAGCAATCCTGTTACTGGGTATATACCCAAAGGATTATAAATCATTCTGTTATAAAGACACCTGCACATGTATGTTCATTGTGGCACTGTTTACAATATTAAAGACCTAGTAACAACCCAAATGCACATCAATGATAGACTGGGCAAGGAAAATGTGGCACGTATATACCATGGAATACTATGCAGCCATAAAAAATGATGAGTTCATGACCTTTGTAGGGACATGGATGAATCTGGAAACCATCATTCTCAGCAAACTGACACAAGCACAGAAAACCAAACACCACATGTTCTCAATCATAAGTGGGTATTGAACATTGAGAACACATGGGTACAGGGAGGGGTGTGTCACACGATGGGGTCTAGGGGAGGGACATCAGAGGGTGGGGAAGTTGGGGAGGGATAACATTGAGAGAAATACCTGATAAAGGTGACGGGGATGGAGACAGCAAACCACCATGGCACATGTGTACCTGTGCAACAGTCCTGCAAGATCTGCACATGTACCCCAGAACTTAAGGTACAATTAAAACAAAAATGGACGCAGGAAAACCAATGAAGAAATGATTATGATAGTCCAGGTGAGGGATGATAAGGTTCTAACTGAAGACTTTTCAGTGGGTATTGAAAAGGATGATACTGTTTTAACAGCTATTCATGAAGTAAAAACAACAAAATACTGATTTCTGATCACAGTCAGCAGTGAGGAAGAAGTAAGATATCAGACATGAGACACGTTTGTTTTTTTGTTTTGTTTGCTTTAGAGGCCAGAGAGATACAGGGAATACAGGATTAGGTGAGGTTGATTATTCCTTTTGTTTTGAAAGTTGATGTGTAGTGGTCAGATGTATAGATCTGTAATATATATTCGGTGTCTGGCTTGGAAATAATTACCTGAGCAAGGCATCAACATAAACAGTCTTTGTAGTTTGTGGATACAACCATTTAAAAAAAATACACCTCAATCCTGTTTTTTGTTTTCGTTTTTGTTTTTTTGAGACAGGGCCTCCCCCCATCTCTGTCTCTCTCTCTCTGTCTTTCGCTTAGGCTGTAGTACAGTGGCAAGATTATGGCTCACTGCAGCCTTAATCTCCTGGGCTCTAGGGATCCTCCCACCTCAGCCTCCCAAGTAGTTGGGACTGTAGACACACACCACCACATGCAGCTAATTTTAAAAATTGTTTTGTGGAAATGAGGTCTCACTTTGTTACCCAGGCTGATCCGAACTCCTTAGCCTCCCAGAGTGCTGGAATTACAAACGTTGAGTCCCTGTGACTGGTCCCTCTGTCCATTTTTAGCCCGTTTCTTTTAAGTGTTTTTTAAATATGTTTTCTGTGGAAATTGAAAGTTTTTCTTTATGACAGGTTTGAAAATTTGACATATAATTTGTTTCTTTCTGTTTATTAAGATTGAAGAATTGGAGGAGAAACTTAATGATGCACTTCACCAGAAGCAGCTGCTGTCATTGAGATTAGACAACCAATTGACTTTTCAACAGAAAGATGCCAGGTAAGAAAAGTTTCATATATATATATATAGTACTTTTTTTTTTTTTTTTTTTTTTGAGACGGAGTTTCGCTCTTGTTACCCAGGCTGGAGTGCAATGGCTCGATCTCGGCTCACCGCAACCTCTGCCTCCTGGGTTCAGGCAATTCTCCTGCCCCAGCCTCCTGAGTAGCTGGGATTACAGGCACGCGCCACCATGCCCAGCTAATTTTTTGTATTTTTAGTAGAGACGGGGTTTCACCATGTTGACCGGGATGGTCTCGATCTCTCGACCTCGTGATCCACCCGCCTCGGCCTCCCAAAGTACTGGGATTACAGGCTTGAGCCACCGCGCCCGGCCTATATAGTACTTTTATTGCCTGTTCATGTTTGTGATTGTAAGCTAAAATAGAGAAATTTTAAGTCAGAGACAGCAACAATTTTTACATCTAGACTACAAATAAAGTAGGATACTTGATACAGTACATAAAATACAAAAAGTCAAAATTCAACATACATTCAACAAATATTGGTCAGTGTAAACAGTGTATGACGAAGGAAGCTCTCTAAAGTGACCACCGTTAACCTTTCTTCTATTACTCAACATACTGATTGATTCTCAGGGCCATTGGACTCTGCTGGCTTGAAGTGCTTTCTATTATGCCTGCATGCTTTCTCAAGCTCAGTTGTGGGCTTATCAAAAGTCTGTTGTTTATTCCCAAATATGCCTATGTCAATTATGCTTATTTAACTTAATTAAACACTATATAAACAATGAAATAAATTCTTTGGAAAGTTTCAATAAAAGGAATTTTTAAATTATGAAGTTAAACATAAGCAACACAGATTTAAAGACTGAGGGCAGATATCAAACAGATCCATAAAAGATACCTTCATAGATTTCTTGGTAAATATCTTTTAGGATCTCATGCCATTGTAAAGAAATTGAACTTGGAAATTATAAATGATGATTTACACACACAAAAAACATACCTCTGTATTCAAAATATCTGGCTCCTATGTAAAAATGTAAATGTTTATTTCTATTTCTATGTTTTAATTAGAGGTAAATGTGTAAAATAGTTGTATTTTCTCTTTTTAAGATTTTACTGCTTAACTGATACTGTAAAAAATTATCAGACCTTTTGTCACCCACTATCACATTAGATTAGTGGATCTGAAACTTCACCATCTATCAGAAACACCTGGAGGGCTTGTTAAAAAAGACTACTGTATCCCACCCTCAGAGATTCTAATTTGAAGTGGGTCCTGAGAATTTGCATTTTTACCAGGTTCCCAGGTGACCCAGATGCTGCTGGTTCAGGACCAATACTTTGAGAACCAAGGCATTCAATAATAGGTCTTCAGATCTAATTGTATAAGACATATATCAGATTGAATGATTCTGCTAAGAGGGCAGTTAGGAGTTTATTTTAGTAAAACTCTTGATAGCTGATGGTGGTAAAAAAAAATGGTAGGATTCACAATATATGTTGGAGACAGAGCTGATGAATTCAGTGTGGGGCTTAAGAGAAAAGGGGGAGTCAAGGATTGCACTAACAGTTTTGGCTTGAACAAATGAAAAAATTGAGTTTCTATCAGCTAAGATGGAGGAAATCATAGTAGAAAAGGTTTTGTGAGTAAAAAGCAGGAGTTCAGTTTGGGACATGTTAAGTTCACATTTTCTTGTTAGAAATCCATGTGGAGGTATTTGAAAAGTCTGGTCTAGTAGTGCAAATCTGGGGGTCATTAGGTTATAGACAGTATTCAAGTCATGAGACTAGATGAATTCCCCAAGGAGGAGTGTGTACTGACAGAGAAGGGGACCAAGCACTCCAACATGAAGACAAAGCAGAAATGGAGACTGAGAATGAACTACGGTAAAATAGAAGAAAAATAAACAGTGTGGTATCTTGGAAGCCAGGTGATGAAAATGTATCAAGGAAAGATAAATAAGTTCTGTCAAGTGCTATCATTAGATCATGGATGAAAAGAACTAAGAATTGATCATTTGCAATTTAGATGTCATTGAGATTTCATTAGAGACAGTAAAAATATGATTGCCATGGATTTAAGAGGAAAAGATTTGGAGACAGTAAGTATAGACAACTTTTGAGCAGGTTTGCTCCAAGGGGTAGCTAACAAAGGGGGAAGTGCAGTGGGGTCAGGAGTTGTGATTTTGTTTGTTCATTTGTTTTAAGATTGAAAAAACAGCAGGTTTGTCTGTTCATGGGATTGATATAGTAGGGAAGGAGAAAATCAGCGATATGATTTGACTGTGTCCCCACCCAAATCTCATCTTGAATTGTAGTTCCCATAATTCCTACATGTCCTGGGAGGGACCCGATGAGAGGTACTTGAATAATGGGGGTGGTCTTTCCCATGCTGTTCTCATGACAGTGAATAAGTCTCACAAGGTCTGGTGGTTCAATAAATGGGTGTTCCTCTGCACAAGCCCTCTTGTCTGCCAGTATTGTATGTAAGGCTGCCTTTGTTTCTCCTTTGCCTTTTGCCATGATTGTGAGGCCTCCCCCCACATGTGGAACTGTGAGTCCATTAAACCTCTTTCCTTTATAAATTATCTAGTCTTGGGTATGTCTTTTTAGCAGGATGAGAACAGACTAATAACATCAGATTGTCCCTTCTTGATCAGAATCTTTCAGTAGGCAACTAAGAATAATGTCTGCTACATGTATTCTTTGATAATGGTGAGTATGTACAGATTACTGTTTTCATTACCTCATTGGTTGAGTGAATACTTTATGGTGGTTCATTCTTACCATCTTAAAGAGATATCCTTGAAGTGTCAGGATAAAAGGGAAATGAAAACTACTTAGTAAGTAGAGTCCTTGATGTTTAACAATAAACCTTAAGCAGAAGAAATATATAATTTTATAATTTGAATTTCTAAAATTATTTTTTAAGAATATAAAATCTCTGTTTAATAGTTTATATGGCTACACATTTAATAATTAGTATGGAATTGTCATTTCATATTTAACTGGTTAATATGAGTAAATAAGCATTTAGCTGCAGTTAGTAAATAAGCATTTAGGTGGATCCAAAAATACTCTCAGGCTTCTCATTTCCTAACTTTATGTTGCTATAAATAGGAAACTATGAGAAAATTAAATCTCGAAAACTTTTTTAAGGCCTCCTGTAAATTCTCTCCTAATGTAGCAAATATCAAGAATTAATGAAACAAGAAATGGAAACCATTTTATTAAGACAGAAACAACTAGAAGAGACTAATCTTCAGCTAAGAGAAAAAGCTGGAGATGTTCGTCGAAACCTGCGTGACTTTGAGTTGACAGAAGAGCAGTATACTAAATTAAAAGCTTTTCCTGAAGATCAGCTTTCTATTCCTGAATATGTATCTGTAAGTATCTTATTCCCTTTTTAAATACCACATATATTTTTAGACTAAAAATTAATATTTTATATAGTAGCCATTACTTTTGTAGTACCAAATTGATACATTATTTTATGGCCATGGATGGCGAATGATGTTGAGATCCAAATTTTAAAGGATCATGACCATTGATCTCCAAAGTCAAGCAATACATATGTTTCTGAAGTTAATAACTGCAAAGTCCGTATAAATGAATCATCATAAACTGGTGGTTTCTTACATTCTCAAAATGAAAAATTATGAACAACAAATTAGTTGTTGCCAGGGGTTGGCTAGAGATAGTGGGAGAGAGGAGTTGGTGTGATTATAAAGGGATAGGATGAGAAAGAACTTTGTGATGATAGATGAGCTCAGGATCTTGATTGCACTTCTGGTTACCCAAATCTAGAACAGCTAGGATTAATCTATGGCAGTGGTCTCAAAAATTTTGGTGTCAGCACTCATTTACACTCTAAAAATTATTGAGAACCCCAATGAGTGTTTGTTTATATGGGCTATATCTATCAAATTTACTATAAGAAATTTTTTAAACACAAGAATATGTAGGCACACAATTCCTTAAGAGTGATATTGTCATCATACATCATGTAGCCACTGGCAAACTCCACTGAAGAGTCATGAGAGAATGAGAATGAAACGGGAGAAAAAAATCTTAGTAATTACTTAGGAAAGTGATTTTGATCTTGTGTATTCCCTGAAAGGATCTCAGAGTGGCAAGCAGGTCAGAGTTGAGATCCTAAAACCATATGTTGAGAAGTGCTGATTTTTAATATATGGATGTCATTTTACCCGAGGAGGCTTGAATTTTTTCATCTGTAAAAAGGGTTAATAATAATAACATGGCCTTTCAATTGGCACCAATTGTAAATATTAACTATGATTATGTATATAAAATGCTTATGAGCATAGTGCTTAGAAGATCGTAAACTCATAAAAATGTTACCTATTGTTTTTGCTGGAGTGGTGGTTGCCATTATTCGTTCTCATTGGGAAAAGATTTCCAAATTAGTGATGTCTGATAAAATGAAGTTACTTTCTGATCAGCTGTTTTTTTAAAAAAAATGGCTCAAATACAGTTTTTCTGCCCAAAGTGTACTGTCCAAAACAAATAAGTTGTTTTTGAGGCTTCATTTACAGTACGTATAAAGTATCCTACTGGTGGTAGTTACACATATTTTTGCTGTTTGGTTAATAGACAAACAGCAAATGTTTTCACAGACAGTATTATCCTTAACTAATTAATTATATGCAGATTCATGTTATTGAGGGCTAATATTAAGATTTGCCTCCTACCGAATAATGGTATTCTTGTAATACAGTCATATATTCAGGAGTTTCAGATTGCATGCCCATATAATAAATATCCTCTAATTTCTGATTTGCTGATGGTGTCTTAGTTTTATAGGACCTTGTCAGATGGAACACTTTACGGAGGTAGGACAGGAAAATTCCTCAGAAGTATGAGTGGAAAGAGAGACCTAAACTAAACGGAAGTAGTGTTATGAAAGATGCCTCTTGATTCATTCTAGTTAGACTTCCACTACAGGGGCAACAATAAATAGAGCTTTGCTAAGAGCCTGGGATGAAAATAAAGAATAGACTTTACCTCTTCATCAAGTATTAATTGAGTACTTATTATATATTCAGGCAGGGGAGAGAGAGCAGTGTATAAACCAAACAAAAATCCTTGCCCTCATGGAGCTTATGTTGAAGTAGAGCAACATAGCCAATAACTTAAAAGTTAAATAATGTAGATTATCTGTTTGTCAAAGGTGCTGTAGAGAAAAGAGCAGGGGTGAAAAATAGAGAGTGCTACTTTAAATTAGGTAGGGGAATCAGGGAGGGCTTTACTAGTAAGGTGATATTTGGTCAGAGACCTGCAGGGAGACATGCATTTATATGGAGGAAGAACTTCTCTAGCAGAGGAAACAGCAAGAGCGCGACTCCTGAACATTTGTGGTATGTTCCAGAAGTTTACAAGCAGATAGTGTGGAGTGAGCAGTAGTAGATGAGTATAATGTAGTGTCAGTAGAAGGGAGGAAAGACTGTCAAAGGTAGGAAGTTATAAATCATCTGACCCTTGAGGAAAGTTAATGGAACATAAAGGCTTGATATAAAGTATTAGCAGCTAGGGTTCATTAATGACTGTCTTGTTTTAGTTTTGTAAATATTTCTCTTTGTTATTGATAAATGAGAGCACTACAAATTAGCCAGTTTTCATTAATTTGGATTTAAGACGGC
This sequence comes from Saimiri boliviensis, assembly GCF_048565385.1. Classification (NCBI taxonomy): domain Eukaryota; kingdom Metazoa; phylum Chordata; class Mammalia; order Primates; family Cebidae; genus Saimiri; species Saimiri boliviensis. The sequence continues at coordinate 39,242,789 of NC_133464.1, read as the reverse complement.
TTATTAATTTAATTTCTTTTTCAAGGTTCGGTTCTATGAACTAGTGAATCCATTAAAAAAGGAAATCTGTGAACTGCAAGTGAAAAGGAACATCCTAGCAGAAGAATTAAGTACAAATAAAGACCAGCTGAAGCAGCTGACAGAGGTGTGTATGGTTTTGATTGCTGGTGGGAGGAGGCTTCAGCTTTTTCTATAGAGTCCCTCAGATTTCTGATAAGAAATATAAAAGTCAGTGATTGAAAAACTGGACTATGGGATGGTGTCTGCTGCAGTTCTTCTTAAGTAATGGGAATGAGGTTAAATTGGAAGTAGTCATCTTAAAAATTGAAAAGATAAGTCTGTGATATTGACGTGTCTCATGGTTGAGCTTTTATTGTTGCAAGCCATTTTTATAATAAACTGCTTTTGAAATCCTAATATGGGCTATATCTGAAAATTGCTGTGTATACTCAGATGAGGCACATGCACATAGGATTTATTTAGTAATTTGTCTCTATATCTAACATCGCTTTCTCAGGAAGTTTAGGCAAGAAACGAGAAATGTAGGCCAAGATATGCAGGGGATTCTTGCAAGTGCCATTAGAAAGAAGAAAAGGAGAATACTTTTACTTTGAACTAAAGTGGTGGCTCATAGGTTTTGGTTTGCCTAAGACTGGTGCCATTATTTCTGTGAATAAATTTTAATAGCACCCCTTTATTTTCAACAGTATCTCAGCCTAGACAATGAGTATAGTCATCATAATTAACATTTATATAGAAGGGTAGACTAATCATTAACTTGGTTATATTATTGACTAGATATCATAGAATACTATCTTATAGTCTGCTAACAAAAAAATAATGGTAGATTGATTAATTCTACCATGTAACAGTTAGAAATGGGTGGCTGTTTTTCTTCAAAGCTTTCATTATTCTGAAAGGAAAACAGAGTTTATAAATAGAGTCTGCTGCAGTTCCTCATTACAAGTTAGCCTTGTTTGTGATAGGAGACAGAGCTACCATCCATTTACTATTTATTTGGCTTTCTTGTCAAATGCAGTTAACTCTCATAATATTTATTTGGAGCATGTGTACTGATATTAGCATTAACCCCAGTGACGTGCATGATGCTGTGCTAGGGTGCTGGCAATGAACCCAGGAGAGGCAATGTCTGCCCTTCGAGAGTTTAAATTCTAGTAGGTTAGAATTAGAACATTAGACAATATTTTGATACTCTCATTTACTGTGTGACCTTTACCAAGTCATTTAATGTTTCCTGTTCTGTCAAGTGGAGAAAATAATAGTTTGTTCATTTATTTAATTGCATTGCCTATGTTTCTGTTTCAGAGTAAGAACATGAGTTTAGCAAAGTTGCATACAAACATTTATGCCCTGTTTTAAGGGCAGTTTTTAATCAATAATGTTATCTAGAAATAAATATGATTTCAGTTGTATCTTTGATGCTCTGCTTCGCTGCACTGTTAGTCCTAGACAGAATTTACTTAAGTCTTACCATAGAACCAATATTACAGGCAAAGTAAGAAAGCTCAGCTTCGTTTCTTTCCTCTGAGGAGCAGTAACATCAGTAGGAGCAATTACAGGGGCAGGTGTGTCCCTACTCCAAGCTTTGGTGGTGGTTTTTTTTTTTTCTTCTCCTTGCATGCCATATTATGCAGGTAAACTGTTCTGCATGTTTAGAAAGATAACTCAATTTTTTAAAAAATTCATCTGTAGTCAAAATAGTGGAAAACAGAGAAGGCCTCCGTTTAACCACTTCCTAATTTTGCAGTCTTGGGCAAATCATTTCTATTCTGTTGGTTCTGTAAAATGCCCAGGATGATTTTGGTGGTACAGGGGTTATTGGGGAAGAGGCAGACAAGTTTTTAGAGTTGGTTCTATAGCACCTTATGGTACCTTAGCATCCCTCAAGGACTTCTTATTGTGTAGTAAGAGGACTAGAGGAGCTCCCTATTCTTGTTTCTATCAAATCCTTTTTTATATTACTTTAGTATTTGGGACTTAGAGTGATTTCTCTTGAACACGGATTCCTAAGACCATTCTTAGAGTTTGTGGTTTTTCTGCACTGTCAAGGTACAGGTCAACTTACCAAACACTAGGAATAAAGTAAATATTTTTAAATAAAAAGCAAAACCAATATCATTAAACAGCTTTATTTATTTAGACAGAGTCTTGCTGTGTTGCCCCAGCTGGAGTGCAGTGGCAGGATCTCTGCTCACTGCAACCTCCACCTCCTGTGTTCAAGCGATTTTCATGACTCAGCCTCCCAAGTAGCTGGGCTTACAGGCATGCGCCACCACACCTGGCTAATTTATATATTTTTAATAGAGATAGGGTTTCACCATGTTGGCTAGATTGGTTTCAAATTCCTGACCTCAAGAGATCCACCTGCCTTGGCCTCCCAAAGTGCTGGGATTAGAGGTGTGAACCACCGTGTCTGGCTGAACAGCTTATTTTAAATAAAATACCTTTTATGTAAAGATGTAGTAAGCATTAAATAGTAGTACTCAATATTAAAATAAATGTCACGTATTCTGGAGTTTATTTTTTGAAATGATTCATTGAATTATTTACTACTATTATATTATTTGAGGAATTAAAAGATATAGTTTGAGTTCCAACTCTGCAACTTGGTAATAATGTGATGATGTTGGATAAAAACTTAGTCTTGACTGTCTCCCATCTTAACAGCTTCTCCATCTGTAAAATAGGGATGATAACATGTAACACTTACCACACATGATCATTATTATAAAGAATGAAATTCATTAAATAAATATGTATTGTGCATTCACTATATGGCATTCATTATTCTTGGTACTTGGGATACCTCGTTAAATAAAACAGTAATCCCTGCCGTCATGGAGTTTATGTTTTTAAAGGATATCTGTTAGATGTATATTGTGTTTTAAACAGGAAAGCAAACAATAGCAAATCATGTAGTATAACAGAAAGTGATAACTGCAATATAGAAAAGAAAAAAATAGTTCAAGATAAGGTGAATTGAGTGATCTGTGGAGAGCAGGGAAGAGAGCATTGTCAGAATGGTATAAGGTTGGCTAGTAGGTCTCATTAAGCAGCTTAGAAGTTTACAAAGCCTTGAGGAAGTGAGAAGGAGAACAAGGCTGTCTTCCTTGAGACAGCTCAGGGAAGAGCTTCTAGGTAGCAAGAACAGCCAATGCAAAGACAAGCGGGTACTTTGGTGTTTGTGGAATTGAGAAGGCCAGTATGACTGGTATGCTTGAAGGGAGGAGAAGAATAGTTGTAGTTAAGATCAGAGAGGTAATCAGTCTGTTGAGGTCATCATACAGACTTTGATTTTAACGTTAAGCGAAATGAAATGCTGCAGGATTTTGGAAAGAGGTCTGACATGATCTGACATGTCCAGTTGACTGTTGAACAACAAGGATTTGAACTATGTAGGTTTATTTACACATAGGTTTTTGTTTTCAGTAGATACACTGAAAAATGTTTTAGAGATTTGTAGCAATTTGAAAAAACTCACAGATGAGCTATGTAGCCTAGAAATATAGAAAAAAAAATCAAGAAAAAGTTACATCATGAATGCATAAAATATACATAGATACTACATTTTATCATTTACTACCGTAAAATTTACATAAATCCATTATCAAAAGTTAAAATTTGTCAAAACATGCATACAAACAGACTTTACAAGGTGCTGTTTTCAGTAGAGAGAAATGTAAACAGACTTAAAAATGCAATATTAAATCACAACTGCATAAAATTAACTGTAGTACATACTTTACTACAGTAATGATTTCTTAGCATCCTTCTGGCTATTCTGGTAAACTCAAGTGTTTGGGATATCCACTTAAAATGCTATATGACGCTGATCATCTCCACGTGAGCAGTTCTCCAGTAAAATGTGAATCACAATACAAAGTGATCTCTTGCAGTTCTGGCATATTATTTTTCATCATGTTTAGTGCAGAACTGTAAGCCTTGAATAACTCCATGGGAGCCATGTAAAGTGTCACCAGTGATGCTGGTAGAGCTCTTAAGCAGCCGAGAAAATATATAACATTATAAGGAAAAGTTAAATTGCAGATGAGGTCTGCATCTGTTGTGTTGCCTACCATTTTGGACAGACCATTAATCTTATAAACAGACTGTGTAAAACTTAAAGCATCCATAATATAGTACAGTTTTGTAAATGTATTAGGATTTTCTTAAAATTTTCTTTTCTCTAGCTTTTTTTATAAGAAGACAGTATATGATACATATAACATAAAAAATATGTGCTAATAAACTATGTTATAGTAAGGCTTCCAGTCAACAGTAGACTTTGGTGATCTGTGGAGTTTGTAGTTAAGTTTTCAGGGAGTCAGAAGTCACATGGTTTTTTGTTTTTGTTTTTGTTTTTTGACTGTATGGAGGTTGGTACCCCAACCGCTGTATTGTTCAAGGGTCAAGTCTATTTAAGGTATCATTCTGACGGACACGTAGTAGACCATCAACAAACATTTTGTTGATTGCATTTCTTTTAATGAGTATTTTAAAACTTTCTTATTGTCCTGGATAATGTTTTTCAAAGAAAGTTCTCTCTGAAGGATGGAAACAAGGAGACTTGTTAAGAGGCTGTTGTAATCTAGGTGAGAGATGATTGTGCTTCAGATCTAGGTAGTGGTAGTGCAAGCGTTCGATTCGGGATTTATTTTAAAAGTAGAGCCAGTAGAAAAAAGGTAGAGTCATGAATTGGATGGAGGACGTTAAAGAAAGATAGGAGTCAAATTAACTCTTTAAAATGTTGGTTTGAATAACTGGAAGGATAGATTTCTGTTCAGCTGAGATTAGGTTGTGAATGAAGCCGACTTGAGTGCGAAAGAGAGTGTGGATCTTAGACGTGTTGAGTTTGAGAGATGTGTTGGATGTACAGTCGAAGATATGTGGATGTACAGGTGTGAACTTTAGAGGATACACATTTAAGAGTCATCAGCATTAAGATGATATTTAAAGCCAGAATGAGATTACCAGAGGAGAGTGAGTGTAGACAAGAGAAGAGGACCACAGCTTGAACTCCAGGGCACTTCAACATTGAAATGTGGGAGAGAGGAGAAGTTACTAGTGAAAAATAAGGAAATTAAGAGAATTTTATGTCCTGGAAATCAAAGGGCAAAAGTTTGTCAAGGAAAAGAGAGTGATCAGCTGTTTCAAATACTGTTGATAGCTGCAGTTAGGTGAAGACTGAGAATTGACATTGTATTTAACAAGGTCGTTGAGAACCTTGTCAAGAGTAGTTCTGGAGGACGAGTGGGGTCAACAGTTTGATTACAGTGTGTGAGAGTGAATGGGAGGAAGTAAATTGAACGTAGAGTGTAGGCAACTCTTACTAATATTCCCTGTGTAGAAGAACAAGAGAGTTGGCAATTACAGAAAACATAGAATCAGGTAAGGCTTTTTTTTTCTTAAGATAGGAGAAATCACAGCTTATGTACTTAAAATCACATTGTAATCATAAAAATTTTCTCATTGTCAACAATGGCAGAAGGACATTCATGTCATTGTTAACCAACAGTGTAGGCAGTACTGTTGGATACCCAGTTATAATTATGTTTAAGACTCCCCACGGGGCCGGGCATGGTGGCTCACGCCTGTAATCCAAGCACTTTGGAGGCCAAGGTGGGTGGATTACCTGAGGTCGGGAGTTCGAGACCAGCCTGACCAACATGGTGAAACCCTGTCTTTTAGAAAAAAGAAAAAAGGCTCCCCATGTTAGTGCCATTCATGTAATAAAAAGAGTCATCTATATTTGGGGCATTTTCAATAATACATACTTCTGTAATTATGATATTTGGGGAAACGATTAGAACACAGGGGTGTTTGTTGATTGAATTACTCCTGATGAGTTCTGTGGGACATTCTTAATATCTAGATAGTGGTTTAAAAAATAATAATTTCATTAGTAAAGTGAGATAATTTATCTCTTAAAAGCTAGAATTTTAATTACGTCACAGAAAGTTGAGTTTCCATTTAAAAAGCAACTGAAGAATATATTTATAACTGAGTAAGGAAGATAGAGAATGTTATGATCATTAGAGGAGGGTTTACAAAAAGTCTGGGTTATTTAAATAGGGCTGGGGGAAGTTGAAGAGGTGATTGGACACTGTCAGGTTACTGAGGTTCAGTTGTCATCAGTGAGAACCACTGTCTTTAGGACTTTTAAAACTAATCACAAGCCCCTAATTTATGAAAGTGCTAAATGAAATTATCAGTTTTTCAGCTGAAGGTTTCTGTTTTTTCTTCTATTACTTGGAATGTTCTTATTTGAGTGTTTTTTACCCAGTGATATTTCATATTTCTTTCCTCTTCAATCTGTGGGCTGTGTATATGATGCTTATTATTGGTGGCCTAAAGCAGGCAATAAAAAAACAGAAATGCCCATCATATCCAAAGGAAGTAGCAAGAATGTTTTGACTTTTCCATTGGTGTCATTAATTTTAAGTTTCTTGACCCCAAAGAGTAAATTTTCCTTTTAACTATAGTGGGAGAAAAAATTATATATTTTCCTCATCCATTGCAAGGTCTGTGGCTGAGACCCCAATAATAAAAGGGTAACAACAGAAAAGCGTAACAAATTTATATATAAATTCACATGTAAATATAAATTTTACATGACATGGGAACCTTCAGAAATGAAGACTAAAAGACACTGGGAGAATATATTTTTGTGGACAGTCATGTATAAGTATGATTGGAAGACAAAAGAATGTGATCTAATGGTAATCAACTGGGAGAATTTAGCAAGTCTTGTTTGTTCATATTCTTCTTAGCCTTTCTGTGTGACATTCCTTCCCATTGGGTATAGGGCAGGACACCTGTTACCTTAGGGCAGAGAGGAGGGAGAAAGAGAGTGACCTTCCTAGGTTCGATGACCTGCTTCAAGGGAGAAAGGGCCAAGGGAAATTTTTTTTCCTATGGCCCACTTGAGAGATGGATTGAGAGAAAGTCAGAGAGACCTCCCTGTCCCTGCAGTTTTCTTAATTTCCTTCAGGTTAAAATACTCAGTATGCCAGGGTGCTGTATTTTGAGGTATCTGTTCTAAGTTCTAACAGAGGAATTAATATTGTATTTTGTAGTGAATAAATTGATAATATATCCAGTGTGTTCACTGATTCCATTTTCCTGAATTAGACAAAAAGGAAGTGTTACTTTGTTCAAAAAGCAGTAAGATACACTGCTATAGTAAGTCTTAGGACAGGGTCCATGATACGAATAACTGCAACCACTATAAAGTTACTAATTTTTTTTTTTTTTTTTTTTTTTTTTTTTTTTTTTTTTTGAGCCTGATTCTCACTCTTGTCGCCTAGGCTGGAGTGCAGTGGCGCAATCTTGGCTCACTGCAACCTCTGCTTCCTGAGTTCAAGTGATTCTCCTGTCTCAGCCTTCCGAGTGGCTGGGATTACAGGCGCCCACCACCATGCCCAGCTAATTTTTGTATTTTTAGTAGAAACAAGGTTTGCCATGTTGGCCAGCCTGGTCTCTATCTCCTGAACTCAGGTGATCTGCCCACCTCAGCCTCCCAAAGTGTTGGGATTATAAGTGTAAGCTACTGCACCCAGCCTAAAGTTACTAATTTTTAGTAAGACATGACTCAAATTTTTCATATGGTACTATTCAAAAGATTTTCATACAGTGATTCAACAAATATTTTATTCTTTAACTCACATATTTACGGTTCGACATTTTAAGATAAATGACAGTCTTATTAATGACTTTATGTAATCTTAAAGTTGAATAAAATATAAGCTTTGGGGAAAAAAAAACATGACTGGATAATATTTATCCAAGAATTTTGAGGGACTTAAAGGGTGAACCTGAATCTGCAGCACATGTATAATATTGTTATCAAATAGAACACTTGGAGTAGGTATAGTTACTGGAAAGCTGGTAAATTGCCTGCCTGACTCTAGAAACTAAGGACCCCCAAACTGAAAGCTGATAAAGCATGCTTCTATGCTTACTGAGCTTTCGTAGTGCATGAAGATTAGGATCAGTGAATACTTAAGCAAGTTAAACCTACTGGGAAAGGTCAACAGAGTTGTATAAATGGATATATTATATTTCACATGTGTATAAAGAGAAAATAGGGAACAAATTACATAGACTTTCAAAAACTCATTGACAGGGTTTTAAATTCTAGTTTTTAAAACTTGGCAGACTTTTAAAAAATTACAGTTAAAAATATACCATTAAATTTACTATTTAACCATTTTCATGTATACAATTCAGTAGTGTTAAGTATAGTCACATTGTTGTACAACAAATCTCTAGTACTTTTGTATCTTGCAACATGGAAACACTGTACCCATTAGACGCTAATTCTCCCTCTCTCCTCCCCCTAGTCATTGGTAACCATTTTTTAACTTTGTTTTTATGATTTTTGTTACTTTAGATTCTTCACATAAGTAGAATCCTACAGTATTTGTCCCTTTGTGATTGTTTTATTTCAGTTAGCATAATGTCCTCAAAGTTTATCCATGTTGTAGCATGTGACAGAATTTTTTTTCTTTTTTAAGGTTGCCTATTCCATTATGTACATACACTACATTTTAAAAAATCTATTCATCTGTATATAGATATCTGAATTGCTTCTACCTCTTGGCAGAAATGGACAGACTTTGTAAGAAGTGTTACCATGAATTCTCAGGGAATTGTTTTCCCTTTAGCAGTTAAAGGATAATAGCCCCCTCCAAAAAGGAACTAAATGAAGAATCAAAATAGAAGTATTCTTCAGATATAACTGTTAAGTCCAATCTTTTTCAGTATTTGACATTTTAACACATTTATTGGGCTGGGTGCGGTGGCTCACACCTGTCATCACAACACTTTGGGAGGCCAAAGCAGGGAGATCACCTGATGTCAGGAGTTTGAGACCAGCCTGGCTAACATGGCAAAACGCTGTCTCTACTAAAAATACACAAATTAGGCCTGGCGCGGTGGCTCAAGCCTGTAATCCCAGAACTTTGGGAGGCTGAGGCAGGTGGATCATGAGGTCAAGAGATCGAGACTATCCTGGTCAACATGGTGAAACCCTGTCTCTACTAAAAATACAAAACATTAGCTGGGCATGGTGGCGCGTGCCTGTAATCCCAGCTACTCAGGAGGCTGAGGCAGGAGAATTGCCTGAACCCAGGAGGCGGAGGTTGCGGTGAGCTGAGACTGCACTCCAGCCTGGGTAACAAGAGCGAAACTCCGTCTCAAAAAAAAAAAAAATACACAAATTAGCCAGGTGTTGTGGCAAACACCTGTAGTCCTAAGCTACTCGAGAGACTAAGGCAGGAGAACCGCTTGATTCCACCAGGAGGTGGAGGTTGCAGTGAGCCGAGATTGTGCCACTGCACTCCAGCCTGGGTAAGAGAGCAAAACTCTATCTCAAAAAAGAAAAATGTAATACATTTATTGACGAGGAATCACAAAGTATGATCTCAAGTTTATAGACAGTAAAGTTTTTCTGAGAAGTGGAACACCAAACTAGTAGGGCAGATTGGAGAACGTTCTCAAAAGATAAGTGGACTGATTATAAACGAATGTGTTTTCTTTTTAATAACTATCAATCAGCTTATATTCCCAAAATTAGCATGTTCAAAATCTGCCCCAGAGTGTAATTTTTTGTCATTTTATTAAAGAAATTTTCAAAGATAACTTGAATTTTACAGTGACACAGTACATTTATCACTTTCTGCCATTAACATTTTTATTGTATTTGTCTTACCAAATATCTCTCCATCTATTACTGAACTTTTTTTTGCATTTTTCAGTAATTCTGTCTTTTAATTACTGAGTGATATTACGTTGAATGGCTATAGTTATTTACCAGTTAATGGGCGTTTGAGTTATTTCCAGCTTAGAGACTTTACAAACAAAGCTGCTGAGAACATTTGAGTATGATTTTTTTGTAGACGTGTTTTTGTTTCGATTGAGTAAGTGCTTAAGTGTGGAATTTTTTACTTCTATAATTTCATTTTGGTTGTTTATTACAGCTTTTATTTCTCTGCTATTTATTTGCTTATTATTAACATATTTTCCGTTACACCACTGAGAATTGTTAAAATTGGAGCTTTAAAATTCTTGTCTGCTAATTCCAAACACTGGGTCACCTTGGAATTGGTCTCTGTTGTCTTTTCTTTTAGAAATGAGTCACATATTCCTGTTTCTTCAGATGTCAAGTAACTTAAATTTGTTTATTTACACCATCAAGTAAATGTAAATGAGAACATTGTGATTATTATGTTGCTGAGACTTTGCATTTTATGTACCTCTAAACAGTGGTGATGTTTTGTTTTAGCAGGAAATTAACCTGGCTATACTCAGATAGTGTACTCTGTCTATTGGGCAGCAGTTCAAATTTCAGTTCAGTATTTTGGTCTTAGTAGGGCTGCTTAGAGTCTGTCCTACAGAGGGTTCAGAGGGTAGCCAACTTAGGCAGAAATTACCCACAGAATTCAGTTGCCCCCCTCTGACTGTCTCTGAAATTCCTACTCATTTAGAGCAGCCTCAGTTCCCATAAACTCTTCTGATTCTCCAACCTAGAAGGACCAAAGATTTTCTAATGCACCTTGATCCATCCAACCTGGCACAGAATGGGACTGGCCTCAAACTAAACGCTATTAAACAAAAGCAAAAAATAACCAGGAAACTCACCTAAATCCTGAAAATGATAGTAGTAATGACAACTCCATAGTGGTTTACTAAGAGAAACTAAGGTACCTGAGTTTTGAGACTGGCAATTAAGAAAACAAACTTTCCATTTTACTTAAAAAATTTGTTCTCTGCAGGGAGTTCATGAATCTGGGAAAAGAAAAAATTACTCTCAGTCTTAGCATTTTACTTTATGGATCTTTCTTATCCAAAATGGTCTTAAGTTTTTTTTTTTTTGCCACTTGGTGGCAGTATATGTCCATTTTTTTTTTTTTTTTTTTTTTTTTTTTTTTTTTTTTAGTTAAACCTGTTTGGGGCTATTTGGAAAATCTGGTTATTTTTCACATAGAGGCCCAAAGCTTTACTTTTATTGCTTATTTTCATTTTTATTGTTTATTTCATATAAAATGCCTGCAATCAATCAGGTAGGATCTTTTTCTAGTAAAATTTAATATATTTAGAACTTAGAGAGTAGAATATCAAAACAAAAATTTGTGTTCCATAGTAAGTACTGTATTCAGAGATGTCTCAGTTATTGCACTAATTTCATAGTTGCGCCTACCAGAAATATTGAGAATTTTAAATTCTGTTAAAACCACATTAAATCATTAAAGCCACACAGTTAAACAGTTGATTTGACTCTGCTCTTGTTCATATGAGATGAAAACTGTTAGAACGTGATTTTCTTTTTTTTTTTTTTTTTTTGAGATGGATTTTCCACTCTTGTTGCCTAGGCTGGAGTGCAATGGCATAATCTCGGCTCACTGCAACCTCCATCTCCCAGGTTCAAGTAATTCTCCTGCCTCAGCCTCCCGAGTAGCTGGGATTACGGGCATGCACCACCATGCCCAGATAAGTTTTGTATTTTTAATAGAGACGGGTTTTACTATGTTGGTCAGGCTGGTCTCAAACTCCTGACCTCAAGTGATCCACCCGCCTCGGCTTCCCAAAGTGCTGAGATTACGGGCATGAGCCACCTTGCCTGGCCAAAATGTGATTCTTGACCTTTAAAAAGAAGTAACTCTTTCTAAAATGCCAGTTTTAGTGGATTTCTGGGCTATTCCTTTGTAATTTTTTCCAGATCTTTAGTTATTTGGAAATAATGTCTAGATACTATTATAACATTGTAAAATACGGCTCATCTTTTACTTCCTCTGGAGTTTATTTACAAGTATGAGTAATGTTTTAATTCTAGCATATTTTGAGCTGCATTATTTATATGATCTTGTGTTTGGTACTTCATGTTTATAAAAGTGCTTATAGATAACTTTATCTCCTACTTACAAATTTTCTCTATTAGGAGGCCAAAATTTTGGTTGATCACATGCAACTAAGCTGTATGTTGCTGTTTTGTTATTACAGAGTTAGTTCAGCATGCTTTTTCATTTCAAAAGGTTGTAATGTTAGAGATACAGTGTAAGGTATTAATAGCTTAATAAAGCCATTAAATTTCATGAGGAAATGGTGAAATATTTTTCTCTTATGAGAACTTTGGTAACTAGGAAGCAAGAAGAGTTTTGTCAAGATTACTTCCTTGTTTAGAAATGTAGTTACATTCTTTAAAAAATTCTGCAAGATTTTCTTAAGGTTCATCTTAAGTATTCATATGTAAGTAATTCAGTTAATTTTATTTGTATGAAAATGAGTTACTTCATTGATGAAACATATTTGTATATTAAAGTTTTTATATTTTAGAGGGTATTAACTATTTTCTAAGATTTCTTTTTATCTTGTCCAAGTGATGAGCTTCAAGTGTTTTTAGTAAGGTGCATATTTATGATGATACCTGTCAGTTATAATTATCCTAGATTGCTTAACAAATTTATTAGTAAACAGTGATAGATTTGTCTCTTTATAATAAATTTAAATTTTACAAGCACTGCTTAAAATTTAGATTCATGGCCACATACATGGGTTCTACTTTGGTCTGAGGTTGAACTAAGAACCTCAATTTTTAATAAACAGCCCAAGATTCTAATGTGGCAGGTTCATGGACCATGAGCACAAATCATTTTTTATAATTGTTTTTTGTTAACTTATTGATTGAGGTAAACAAACAAACAAAAACTTTGAATTCTTAATTAAATTTCACGATTTGAAATTTATATATTGGCTGAGTGCCGTGGCTCATGCCTGTCATCCCAGCACTCTGGGTGGGAGGCCAAGGTGAGTGGATCACCTGAGGTCAGGAGTTTGAGACCAGCCTGAACATGGTAAAACGCCATCTCTAGTAAAAATCAAAAATTAGCTGGTTGTGGTGGCAGGTGCCTGTAATCCCAGCTACTTGGGAGGCTGAGGCAGGAGAATAGCTTGAACCCAGGAGGCAAGGGTGCAGTGAGCCAAGATTGCACCATTGCTCCCTAGCCTAGGCGACGGAAGGAGACTCCGTCTCAAAAAAAAAAAAAAGAAAGAGAAATTTACATGTTAATGCCATTCCTTGCCACCAATATAAAATTAATGTATTTTATCGTATTTAATATATTCAAGAATATAATTGGAGTCATACACTATTGCATTACAACTTGGACTTACTAAAACCCATCTCTTGCTTATACCTCTAAAACCTTTAAAAAATTGGTTCTTCCAAACCCAAATGCCCATAGATGATAGGCTGAACAGGGAAAATGTGGTACATATACACCATGGAATGCTGTGCAGCCATGGAAACCAATGAGTTCATGTTTGTAGGGACATGGATGAACCTGGAAACCATCATTCTCAGCAAACTGACACAAGAACAGGAAATCAAACACCACATGTTCTCACTCATAGGTGGGTGTTGAACAATGAGAACACATGGACACAGGGAGGGGAGCATCACACACTGGGGTCTTCCGAGGCAAAATAGGGGAGGGACAGCGGGGACGAGGGGATCTGGGGAGAGATAGCATGGGAAGAAATACCAGATATAGATGATGGAGAGGAAGGCAGCAAATCACACTGCCATGTGTGTACCTATGCAACAATCTTGCATGTTCTTCACATGTACCTAAAATGCCATAACAGGAAAAAAAAGAAAAAAAAATTGGTTCTTCACAAACCTGTTGAGTTTTTACAAATAATACAAATGACTTACAGATAAAAGTGGATGAGGCAAAAAAATTCATTGGAAAGCTAAAATGAATGCAGTTTTAAATATGACATTATCAGGAAGAAGCTTCATTTAGCTGATTGTTTTATACAAGCTGTATGAAGAGACATAACCTTTTAGAGAGTAATAGTGTTTTTTTTTTCATTTGCTACTTATAATCTTTAGTAAATCCAGGAACTTTGAAATTTTAGGAGCAATTTTTGAGGAGCTTGAGATGAAATTTTCAACCCAGTGGCCAAAAGGGTGTATCACTGCATTATGGCAGGGGAAACCTCAGGAGGGACCTTACCAGATACATTAGCTTAAATCCAGAGATACCATGATAACTTCATTCTGTTGATATACATAGTGTTTCTTAAGCCAGATTCTATGGATATGTTTTGGAGTATCTAAGAGTTCTTTTTGATCATTTTTAATTTTATGATTTAATTTTTTTAATGACCTCAGAAATTAATAGATGCATATGATGGTTCATCCGGATGAATACTTTATAATAGAGTACTATCACTATGATGTCATTGCCCATGTTTGCATTTAATTTTGTCATGGCATTAGCACCACAAATGACAGTTTGAGAAGTAGGAGTCAACTGTCCAGGCACGGTAGCTCACAGCTGTAATCCCAGCATCTTGGGAAGTGGAGGCGGGAGGATTGCTTGAGCTCAGTAGTTTAAGACCACCCTGGCCAACCTGGTGAAACCTGTCTCTACCAAAACCACAAAAACTCCACCCTGGCCAACATGGTGAAACCCTGTCTCTACCAAAAAATACAAAAATTAGCTGGGTGTGAGGGTACATGCCTGTAGTCCCAACTACTCGGGAGGGTGAGGTGAGAGAATCACTTGAACCTGGGAGGCGGAGGTTGTGGTAAGCCAAGATCGTGACACTGCATTCCAGCCTGGATGACAGAATGAGACCCTGCCTCAAACAAAAAAATACCAGAAACAAAAACTTACCCAGGTGTGTTGGCACACATCTGTGGTCCCAGGTAGGAAGAATGCTTGAGCCTGGGGTTAGGGAGCAGAGGTTGCAGTGAGCCAAGATTGCACCACTGCACTCCAGCCTGTGTGACAGAGTGAAACTCTACCTCAAAGAAAAAAAAGAAAGAAAGAAAGAAAAGAAAAATAAGAAAAGAAAAAGGAAATAGTCGTCAACTTCATTTGTAAGATAGGTATTTCAGCCAAATAAACACCAGGTGCTATCGTGGATCACTGTATGAATAAAAGTTTCACAGTTCAAATAGAGAAAAATGGTGACAATATAGTCATCACACTACTAAGCATAGTCATGCTAAACTCAAAATTAAATGAACTCCTACTTCTTTTACTATTTTAAGGTTAAATTATATAGTCAACATCAGCTACTGAATAGAATAAAAATTGCTATTTAGGCTTAGTTGAAAGGAGGAAATAAAAGGATTCTAGGGGATGAAAATGTGAATGCATTTCATTTTTCCTTTCTTTTCCAATTCAAATGATCTCTCTTTCAGCTGTCTTCTGGCAGGCAGCTAGATCTGAGTTGATGTCTTGGGCTTTGGGAAAGCTAGTGTTCCAGTTACGTATTGCTGCATAACAGATCACCCTAAAACTTGCTGTGTCAAAATAATGTATTATTTGTCACAGCTCTGAAGGTTGATAGGTTCAGCTGAATTATAGGTTCAGCTGAATTTTTCTTACCTCACTGAGATTGGGGTCATCTGAAGTCTTCTTTAGTCACCAGTTGGGAGCCAGGATGATAGAACCGAAACATCACTCCCTTTCCACTTGGCCTCTTTGTGTGATTAGTTGAGGTATCCTTCAACATGGCAATCTCAGGGCATGGCACCTGGCCACTTCCAAAGCAAGCATTCAAGAAACAGGCAAAACTTAAAAACTTCTTAGGAGATAAGCTCAAAATCCCAGAAAATTGCTTCTCCCACATTCTGTTGGTTAAGCGGATCATTAAGAGAAATAGGCCAACTTCTCAATCAGAAAATACCTTCCCACATGCAAGGGAAGAAATTGATAGAGACCATCTTGGAGATAGACCAGAATTTGAGGTTTCTCTCCCCTGGACTGAGTGAAAGCCTAGAAATAGTGTGAGAGAGCCCTGAGCAAGAGCAGAACAGATTGTTGGCAGAGCTCAGCCTATAAAAATCTATGGATTACTCACTTCATCCTCACCCCAAATAAAGTGGATAAAGTCTCCTTTGCCTCCGGAAAGCTGAGAGAATGGATGTACAGTATTCTGTTATAGAAAGAGACTCTCATATTGACCTTCAAACCAAGGCCACCTCTGTTTGTTTATAGGAAATATGCTTAATACAAATTAATAAAGATTGAAAAATGGGCTTGGTGTGGTGGCTCATGCCTGTAATCCCAGCACTCTGGGAGGCCAAGGCAGGTAGATCAACTGAGGTCAGGAGTTTGAGACAAGCCTGGCCAACGTGGTAAACCCTGTCTCTACTAAAAATACAAAAATCAGCCAGGCGTGGTGGCAAGCGCCTATAATCCCAACTGCTTGAGAGACTGAGGCAGGAGAATCACTTGAACCCGGGAGATGGAGGTTGCAATGAGCCAAGATCACCATTGCACTCCAGCCTAGGTGACAGAGCAAGACTCCATCTCAAAAAAAAAAAAAAAAAAAAAAGATTGAAACATAATTATTTAAATAATTTTTAGGTAAAAAATTATATAATAAATTTTAAGTACAGATTATATAGTTTCTGTTTTTATCATAATTTAGTGAAACCAGAGATAAAAGGTGGGGAGGAGTAAACTTACTTGGCAATTAGAAGCGTATCTTTTGGATCAAAGAGGAAAGAAAAACTGAAATAAGAAAGCAATGAAAACGAGAACATTTTTATATCAGAATTCTTGAGACACATTTAAAGCTATGCCAGAGAAAAATCTATAGCCTTGAAATGCCTTTATTATTTAAAAAAAGATGGAAAAAAAAATCATGTAGTACCCATCTTGAGAAAGCTGGAAAAAGAGGAATTTGGAAGGTGTTTGGAATTAACTGACATGAAGTAAAAGAAAATACATTACATACAGTTCTGTGGCAATAAGCTTGAAAACAAAAAGGAAAGTGAACTGTGCCAGCAAAATACAGATTACTAAAATTGACAGAAGAGAGAACTTGAATAGAACAGTTACCATAGAGCTGTTACAAAAAGGAGTAAAAGTGTGCAACTGATAAAATTACCAACAGGTTCACAGATGGATTACCACAAATGGGTTCACAGTTGATTTCTCTAAAGACGGCTCATTTCACTTACTTCTACTATACTAGACTATTTGAAAAGAAAGTTCTAAGAAAGAGAATACAAAAGCTAAATAAAATAAAGCATGTAGGCCAATTTTACTTATTACTACAGATGTAAAAATTTGAAATAAAATGTTAAATGAATTCTGGCCATTGTGTTAAAAGAATAATGTTTTATGATTAAGCAAAGTATATTCCAGGACAGAAAGAAGAATCCATTGCATCAGCAAGTTAAAGGCCAATAGCTTTATGAAAATATGAAAACATGAGATGCAACAGCAATTAGTGTTGAACACTTAAGATTTTATGGCTTTCTTCATTTGAGTTTGTTACCTTTCTTTTGAATGAAATATTTTCCCCCACATCCATCTCTAGCAAGAAAAGAAATTGATTCATATGAAGAAAACTATAAAATCTTGGAACATGGAAGCATCATACCTTAATTAAGATAAGCTCATTAAAATAGCAATTTTTGTGATTAACATATTAATCAAATATAGTTGTTATATTCTCATTTTTTTCTGATAATTTGCAGGGAGTGTTGGAAGGAAGAAGTGTATACGTGACTTTGTCCTTTCTATCGCCTTTGTTAATGCTTTTTAATTTTTATTTATCTATTTTTTGAGACAAGGTCTCACTCTGTCATCCAGGCTAGAGTGTGTAAGCCATTCTCCCGTGTCAGCCTCTTGAGTAGCTGAGATTACAGGCATGTACCATCACACTGTTAATATTATTAGGCTTATCTCAATTACTCAAAGGTGTGGGAAACCGTACTTTTCTTGCATTGATAAACTTAAATGTTGGGGTTAATAAGTGATATTTTTTAAGATAATTTAGCAACGTGGTATCTTTAATATTAAGACTTAAATTTGTTTGGCTAGATCATATTTGGGCCAATACCTGTTGAGAATCCAGTATTTCAAATTTGTTACAGTAGTTTATTGAATAAAATGTTGACTATAAAAATTGCCTCCGAATACATCAGTGTAGTATTTTGTAGTGATGGGGTCTGCTAGATCCATGAGCTAGGGAGTCATGTCTTAATACTAGTAGTAAAGTATTTAGTATGGTAATAAGCATATACAAATAAATGAGCCAATAAATCAATTAATGTACTCACTCTGCAGAAGCATCAGATAAGTCCAGAGAAGTTCACTTGCTAGAGCAACAAGAGGAGAGACAGAATCTGAACCCATATTTTTTATTCCATTCTAGGGTTCACTACATGTGATGAAAGTTACCTTTCTTCATTCTTGAGTTTTGCTTGATGTGATAGCTCACACCTGTAATCCCCCTTTGGGAGGCTGTAATCCCAGCACTTTGGGAGGCAAAGGCTGGCAGACTGCTTGAGTCCAGGAGTTCAAGACTTGTCTGGGCAACATGGCAAAACCCTGTCTCTACTAAAAATACGAAAAACTGCATGTGGTGGCATGCCTGTAGTCCCAGCTACTCAGGAGGCTGAGGTGGGAGGATCATCTGAGCTCAGGAGATTGAGGCTGCATGCAGTGAGCCGAGGTTGTGCCGCTGCACTCCAGCCTGGGCAACGGAGTGAGATCCTGTCTTTAAAAAAAATTACTGAGTTTTTTCTTCTTTTTTTATAAAAAGGCTTAAATTTTTGTCTGAATTCCATTTATTCAAAGAGATATAATTGAACATTTAGCATGTAACAGAAATTAAGATTTTCATTTTAATGCATAGCAGACTTTACTACTTCCATTCTTGTCTTTAGAGGTCAGACAGATTTTTTTTTAATTTCTTAAAGATCTTAACAATGACAAGAGTTGTCTCTGGCAGCAAAACAGACTTCATTGTGACTTAAGGGGACAGCCTATAGCAGTTAAAGCTTAATGAGGTTTCTCGTTCTTTTCAGTATTTACTTGCTTAGATTAGATTATTAATAATGAAACTTGTGGGAATTCAGACAAGTGAATTCTGACTTTTCCAGAATAGCTAACCAACTATTTCTTAACCATTCGCTGAACTAGTGTTCAATGTAAACTGTTTCAGATTTGAACCTTAAGGTAAAATGTCACTGTATCCTATTTCCAGTTTTTTTAGTTGTCCTATCTCTATATGGGCAGGAGATCTTCATTTATTAAATATTTATTTTGAGACATAGGTTACTGTTTCTCAGTTTACATCATGTGAAAGACAAAAGACTTGAAAGGAAGCTTAGAAATTTATTATATTCATAGTAATTGTGTTTTACTGAGAATGGAAATTGATACTTGGCTATTAGCATATTTACTAGTACATAGAAATTTTCTGTTAAAAAGGGCTGATAACTGGAAATTTTATGTGTCTGTTTCTTTATATTTGAAAACTTTACCTTTTTTGCTGCTTTTGTTTAATCTATTTAATGTCCTCTTTTGTTCCTCCTCTTCCAGACATTAATTACAAATATTCTATATAATAGGCAGAGTATTAGTTACTAGGATTATAGAAAACTTCCTTAAATTTTTCCTTACGATGTGGGAGACGAGTAACGGCTCCTTACAGCACATCTGGTGCATTTTCCGACAGGTAAGAATCATGTGTTGTGAAAAAATAGGATCAACTCTAGGTTAGAGCCGAAGGTTTGTCTTCCCACAAAGGTCGATGCTGAGCTCAAGACATGGAAGGATGCAGAGGGGAATACAAAACAGCCTTTTCTGCTCTGTAGCTTTAATCATGGTTCTACACAGACATGGGGTTTATTTTGAAGGAAGATGCTACTTTTCCTGTTTCTAGGGCTATGTCTTACTCTATTTTAATTGCTAACAGTAAGTGCAGGAGATTTTTTAATTCACCATACAAAAGTAATACTTTTATTTAAGGGGAAATTTTCCAGTTGAAAAAATGTAAATGAAGGGCTAGTCGAATGTATACATTCCTATACTGCACTTACACTTGCTTCTGTTTATACTTGCATATGGTATTTATATTTTTTTAAAACATACGGATATATAAAAACATATATATTATATGACATATATGCTATGTATATAATATTAATAATATACACTATATTTATTCTCCCATGGAACTACTCTCTGAATATCCTGAAATAGTCTACATATTTCAGGGTCAGATCTTTACCTTTTTAGATCTTTGCAGTTGCACTCACAGAAAACACTGCTTCTTTGGGAACTCATCATCTGGATACCCCACCTTATAGTCATCCTCATTTTCAGACCACTGGGACATTCCTCTTTGTTTAGTGAAAGACTTCTAAAGTTTAGAGCTTCGGTAAAGCTCTAGATTTAGTCTTCCTTTCCATTTCAGCTGCTGCCTAGGTTACTTCTGTGATTAATTCATCTGTAGCCTTGGCCTTGAATTTTATTGATCTCATCTCTAGTGATTTGCCTTTTTTCCACTTTAACACTCAGTCTTACAGCCCAGATTTGGTCCCCAGAACTGATTTACTTCTGAAGTTACCAGTTCACTTTGATCCACTGAACACCCTATTTCCTGTGTTTTTATGTTTTCCCATCATGGCTTTCAACTTGTCTTTAACAAAATTTCCAATCCATACAATTTATTTCTTTATCAATCCTTTCCTAGATTTTTTTTTTTTTTTTTTCACCTAACCATCATGTTTTCAGTCTTCAAACCAGACTGAGAAACTCTCAACTCTTTATTTTTTAACTGAGCACTACTGGTGAAAATCACACAAGCCAGACTGAGAAACTCTCAACTCTTCATTTTTCTAACTGAGCACTGCTGGCAAAAATCACACAAGCAGTAACAAGCACTGTCAGTTTATTGTTACCAGCCTCAAATGGACCCACACAATTGGTTGTAATTCTGTTATTTCTGGTTCTCTCATTTTTCACAGAGGTTACTTAAGGGAACCAACCGCTCTCCTTACATCTCCAGTTTTCCATGTTTCTTGTCACTCTCAGTAGATGACTTAGTGTTTCATTTCACAGAGAAAATGGAAATCCTCAGATGAGAACGTTGTTCTGCCACCAAATCTAGTCATATCTGCACACATTCTGGTTGGTTTGTTCTTACTGTTTGTAATGGAAAGAGTCTTACCCTCAAGGGGTGGAAAAATCATATGCCTCTAGAAACCAGGTGGATAATATAAATTTGTGAAGCCTTAGGGTAAGAGTAGGCTATGGCCTGTAGCAAATTGATAAGAGCTATCTAAAATATTCAAGTTGTTGATACTCTGTATCAGCTGGAAAAAAAGCCTGCCTTGATGAACAGGGCTTCAGATCTAAGACTAATCTCCACTTCTAAACTGTGGTTCCCATCTCCTGTAGCCTTATTCAGGATTATGCTTCATTCTCCTGAATGCAGCCTCTTTTCTCCAATAGTAATTCATCTTTTGCTATTAGTTGTTTCCCGTCAATATTTGCATATTGTCAAGCTTGTTTCATCTTTTAAAATCTTCGTTGGCCCTGTGTTCTTCTCTAACTACTGTACTTTCTCCACTCTTACTATTAAGCTGTAGAAAGAGTTGCCCACTGATTGGTATTTGACAGACTTAGATTGGAGTCCTCACTCTACTATTTATGAGCTCTGAGACTTTCCAGGCCTCAGTTTTTTTCATCTGTGAAACTGAGGATAATTTTTATATCCCATCATAAATTTATTAAGTCAGATAATGTATATAAAATAGCCAAAAACAGGGGCATACTGAGTATTTATACATATTTGTTTTAGTCCCTGGCACTCTACCTTCTGCCCCTTCCCCTGAATACTTTAAAGGCTTTTTGTTTTTTCTCAGTAGTATTTCTTCGTACCAATAAGTAGTGTTTCTCAATATTACTGACTGCTTCAAAGCACTGTCTTCTACTGTTTTTGCTGACACACACCCCTGGTTTATTGGTTGTTTCTGCTAATACTTTTTTGGGTTTTTTGGAATCCCTGTTTTTTGCCCATCCTTTAATGTTTACATTCCTTGTGTTTATGTTCCTACAAATTTTGTCATGGTGTTTGTACCGTTATTAAAGTTGAACTGTTAATTGTCTGTGATCTCTTTGTAAGCCAAAGCAAAGAGGAAGCATTATAACAATATTTATAGTTAATCAGCATTTACTACATGTTAGGCATTTTTATAAGCACTTTACATGTATAACTTGATACAAGCTTCACAAGAACTCTGAGGTAGGACACCAGAATAGAGAGGTAAACTAACCTGCCCCGAGAGTCTTACTGCAGGAATTCAATTTTAGACAGTTGAATTCTGGAGCTTGCCTTCCTACCCATAACATTATACCCTCTTCTAAAACAGTTGCATGATTAATGGTGTTTAGAAGGATAAAGCATTCCTCAGAAGAACCAAAGATTCTTGTAGGACTTAGGTCTGAAATGATATATGTGATGATTCTTCAGGTAATCCCATAATAAATACCATAGTAACATTCCATTCTCATGGAAAACTTCAGTGTAGAAGAACATGATACCACGCCAAAGCAACACACACTGAATATGGTTTTTCCATAATTACTTCTCTCAAATAGCCCTTTGATATAAATTTGGGTACTGAAATATCAAAATTATATTTAAGAGTTTAAAAAGGACAAAACTGTCTTACTCGTCTTTGTATCTATAGTACCTAATCCAGGACCAGTCACATGGAAATGATCTAGTCAGTATGTGTGGAGTGAATGTGACCTCATTTAGCTGGTCAGCTACTTAAGCAATAATGACTTCACACAGGATGAATTTAACATGCCAGCTTCCAAAGGTGGGGTTGATGGTTGGTTGCAAAATTTGGTGAGTTCAAAGAAGGAAAATAAGGAGGAATTTAGTCCCTGTCTCCTGCTTCCTGTCCCAGTTTCCATATTTAATTATTTCTTTGTTAGCTTTTATTTCATTCTTACTTTATACCTGGTAATGTTTAAAGTGGTGGAGGTCCAGCAGTGAGCAAGACAAAGTCCCTGCCCTTAAAAATGTTTACACTCTGGTCAGATAGAAAACTTATCTGATGGTAGTGATATAGTGAGATCAGTGCTGTGAAGGAGACAAGCATTTAGATTTTATGCAGGTATTCAGGCAGTGGAAACAGATTGGAAGACGCATTGGTGGGTTCAGAGAACTTCAGATTCTCATTAGGGTTGCAGGGTGAAGTGTAACTATTAGGAATGGTGAGAAAGGAGGCTTGTAGTAAGTAGCATCAGATTGTAAAGAACCTTGTGACCAACTTTAAGGTTTTTACTTTCATTGCTCTTCCCATATCAGCCATCCCTTAATCCCTTTCTTACGTGCTACTGGCACAGGGAGAGTAGAGGGAGGAACAATGTAAAGATGTGTTTCAAGGGTCACATGGTTTTTGTTTGTTTTTGTTTTTGTTTTTGTTTTGCTGAATGTCAGGATTAGAACTGGATAAACTCCTCAAGAATAGGAAGTGTGTTTTATTCACTTCTGTATCTTTAGCATTTGATAGTAACTCAGTAAATGTTTTTAGAAACTCATTTAATATTTGTAGTCATTTTATGTTTTAGTCTAGTAACCAAAACATAGTGGTTGTATTTTTTTTTATTTGAAAAACCATTTAGGTTTTAAACAACTGAGTTTATAAACCACTCTGAATTTAATATCACTTGCCTTTTGAGTAGGAAAAATTTACTAAATTTAAAAATCGAGGATTTTTGTTGTTGTTGTTCAATTACAAGGACAATCACAGCTTGACAAAAGACTTCAATACAGAATTTGATCAAGTATGTTAAGTGTTTAGTCTGAAATGTGTTGTTATTCCTTTGATTTATAGACATATGAGGAAGATCGAAGAAACTACTCAGAAGTTCAAATTAGATGTCAACGTTTGGCCTTAGAGTTAGCAGACACAAAGCAGTTAATTCAGCAAGGTGACTACCGTCAAGAGAACTATGACAAAGTCAAGAGGTAAGTAGTTAACATGGCTGCACTAGTAGTTCTCCACTTCAGCTTGCATCAAAGTCACCTGAGTTTTTACCAACAACCAATTGTTAATTTTACTTTTACCTTATTCTTCTTTGCACAAATGCATGCAGTTTTGGCAGTTTGTTGGGTTTATACTGAATTTTTATATTGGTTGTTTTTGTTTTATTTAGATGTCACTGTTGTCTTAAAATGTAAACAAAGATAGGAACCCAGTAAAATCACATGTGTGTATATAGTTTTTCAATGTTACTTGATGATTATTTTTATGTAATGGAATCAATGTAAATACTTACAGTTTTCTCTGAAGTTTTTTTCAGCTGTTCCTCCCTGACAAAAGACACATTTTCAAAAAAAAAAAGACACTTTCTGAGAATATATTTCCTAATATTTGCTACTAAGAAGCTATAGCAAATATCTTTGTTTAACTGGAATATTCTTTTTTATTGTTTGTTCAATAATTTAATGAGCCACTAAGCTGTATGCCCCTCGTTAAGTCTCTTTTCTTTCATCATTTATGAGATGTTGCTAATACGGATAACTACACTATATCATCTAAGATCAAATAAATATTTATGAAAGCCTTTACATACATATGTACTGTATTTGTAATATAAATGGAATGACCTTTTATCTTAATTGTTCACTCCACCTGAAATAATTCTTAAATTCTTTAAATTGCATAATTTTAATTATGAATTACTTAATACCATATGTGAATTTGCAAATATTTGTGGATAGGAGATTGGCATTTCTATTCTCATTATGACTGACACATAGTATGTCTTATTATGTGTGTAGAATTATGCCAAAATATGATAATTATTGGAGCTTTAAATCCATGAGAGCGCTGGTCAGTGGGCTCTGGGATAAAGCTGGAGTTTAAAACAAGCATTTAAAAGTGAAATACAGGTCGTGGTGGCACATGCCTTTAGTCCTAGGTACTTGGGAGGTTGAGGTGGGAGGACTGCTTAAGCCCAGGAGTTCAAGACTGCAGTGAGCTATGATGACGCCACTGCACTCCAGCCTGGTGGCAGAGTGAAACCCCATCTCTTAAAAATAGAAAACAAAAATAAAAATGAAATAGATTGTGATGGTAAGATGATACTAGTTGATATTTTGATGTCCCCTTTGCCATTGTAAGTCTGTAGCAATGACGATTACAATATAAAAAGAGAAAACTAAAAACATAGTCATCAGAATAATCCACCAGAGCCATAAATGATGAATGAAACAAGATGAGTCATGAGTTGATAATTATTGAAGTTGGGTGATGGGAGCATGGGTGTTCATTATATCATCTCTATTTTTACATATGTTTTCATTTACAATAATAACTTAGAAAAGAAAAATATAGCCTTGATCAAAATGCATGATAAGCATCTTTATGGCTAGAAATGGAATAGTAAAACAAGACAGAAGTACTCAAGCTATGACCCTTTTTGGTTCAGTCAGTAGAATGAATGAGTTTAAAAACATAGACAGGTCATGAAATATAAGATAAAGTGAAGAAAAAAAAAGTACTTTTATGCCCTGGGTAAATTCTCACAAATATACAAAAGGAAACAAATGTATGGATGTTAATTGTGTCATTATTAGAAGAAATTCAAATGCTTTTCAGTAGCAGGATGGAAGATAAATTGAGATTTAGATTTCTTCTGCAATATAATTTTATGTAGCAGGTAAAATCATTAAATTAGATCTGAATGTATCTTTTTTTTTTTTTTTTAGCCGTTCCTTATTTTCAGGCACAACATAATGTTCCTAGTTTTGGTTTTTGTTTGTTTTGTAATTTTATTGCCTCAGCTCTTTCTCTAAGAAGTCTTGATCTCTTAGTGGAGAATGCTATTTAGAAATTAAGATTTGGGTGTTGTGATCGTGGCTACATTGGTCATTATTTCTAGGCCCTTCAGTTGGTAGAGACAGTGGAGAGAGAAGGGGGAGGAGGCTTGACACACTACGGATGACGTCATACTGATTTTTTTTTTTTTTTGAGACGGAGTCTTGCTCTGTTGCCTAGGCTGATGTGCACTTTTGCAGTCTCGGCTCACTGCAACCTCAGCCTTCCAAGTTCAAGAGATTCTCCTGCCTCAGCCTCCCAAGTAGCTGGGACTTACAGGCATGCACCACTACAGGCATGACTGACTAATTTTTATTATTATTATTTTTTGTAGAAACACAGTTTCATCATGTTGGCCATAGTTGGCCAGGCTAGTCTCAAACGCCTGACCCCACGTGATCTGCCTGCCACAGCCTCCCAAAGTGATGGAATTACAGGCATGAGCCACCATGCCCAGCCCACATTGATACTTCTAATTCCAATTCAACACCACAACAACCAGTTTAAAGAGGTGCCAACTGGCTAAATATAGCAAACCTGAATATCAAAATAAATGTTGACAATAGTGAATTACAGTTTATTGAATGGAATAAGAGTTTATAAATACAGGCTGATAATAAATATAGAAGGAGGATCTTAGCTTTTTAAAATATATCATCTTTACCATTTTTAAGTGTATAGTTTAGTGGTAATATTTATATCTTTTTTGGGAAGGAGGATCTTTACAATTGAATGCCAACCAACAAATGTATATGCATGTAAGAATGACCATTTTGTAGCTGCATAGTAATATTGATTCAGAATCATCATTGGAATCTAAAACTATCAAATTTAAGTATGTTAGGGAATAAGATACTTACACAAAGTATCTCTTCACGGATTACTTACTAATTTTAAAGTTCAAAAAGGTAGATTTATAGTTAAACTCTGACAGATATGACCTTAACCTAGTGACCAGTTACTATCACCAATAATGGGATAAACTAACATTACATGCCTCAGTACATCTTCATATGATATACTGAGAATGCATTATCATTTCTGTGGTATTCCTCTCCAAGTGCCTCTCCAAGTGCCTAACCTAATCTAATCATGAAGAAACTTCAGACGAGTGAAAATTGAGGGACATTCTATGATGCAGTTAGCCTGTGCCCTATAAAAAGCCATAAAACACAAGGAAAACTAAGAACTCTTCAAGGCTAAAGGAAACTAAAACCACATGACATCTAGATACATGGTAATACATTATAATATTATCATAATAGATCCTTGGATTATCATTACAGTAATAGATCCTTGGCTCAGGGAAAAAAAAATTTCACAAGGTTTGTTTTGGGAGACAGTTGACAAAATTTGAAAATGAATTGTATGTTAGATAATAATACTGTATTAGGGCTAAGTCCTGAGTGTGCTAATTATACTGTGATTATATGAGACTATCTTAGGAAATTCACACTGAATTATTTAGGGGTAAAAGGACCTAATGTCTCAGTTGAGGAAACAAATGCACATGTATGAATATGTGTGTGTAGGTGTATATACACGTATAGATACATGACCCTTGACCAACACGGGGTCTGCTTATATTCGGGTTTTTATCAACCTAACACCAATCGAAAATACACCATTCACAGGATGTGAAACCTGAATATACAGAGGACTGACTTTTCGGTGGGATCTGCAACAACCGCAGGACTTCAGTATGTACAGATTTGCATATTCAGGTTGTAGGGATGGGTCCGGAACCATTCTCCACATATACTGTTAGACAACTGCACATATTCATTCACATATATTAACAAGAGAGAGGAATTGAATAAATATGGTAAAGTAATATTTAGTTAATATTACAAAACAAATACAACAGTATTAACAGTTGGTAAGTAAAACTATTAAAAAGACCCAGGCGGAGTGCAGCATGTCAGACCTATAATCCTAGTGCTTTCAGAAGCCCAGGCAGGAGGATCACTTGAGCCCAGGAGTTCAAGACTAGCCGGGGCAACATAGCAAAACCATCTTTATTTTTAAAAAAAAATTAAATTAGCCAGGCACATGGCGGCATGCACCTGTAGTCCTAGCTATCTGGCAGGCTGAGGCTAGAGGATCACTTGAGTGCAGTAGTTCAAGTTCAGCTTGGGTGACATAGCGAGATCCTCATCTCATAAAAAAAAAAAAAAAAACAAAGATTTTATAAAAATTGCATGTAAAAGCACAAAATAAAATTTTAAAAAAATTTTAAGAATCAACATTTTAAAAATAAAAAAGCACAAAGTGCTTGTAATATGTATCAGAATATTAATACTGATAAGTCATCTTTACTTATTGGGTTTGTAGGTGATTGTTATGTTGTGCTTTGCTCAGTTTTTCTTCAATAAACATAATACTTAGTTAACCAGAAGAAAAAAAGGCTTTCTAAAAGTTTTTGAAAAGCTGATGCAAAAGAAAACAATTCCTAACAGCCCTCTCTTTGGAAATACCAGGTGGGTCAGTGAAATAAAGTGCAAAGGTACTGCTTCTGACTGCAGAGAAGTAGTTAAGAGTCAGTAAATTGATTTCTCTGCTCCCTTTTAAAAATGTCTGTTGTAGGTTTTAATCCAATTCTTGTTAAAACTTTTTTGGGGAACTTGCTTTAAAATGGAAATTAAAATCTGGGCAATCATAAACAATTTGTGAATGAAATGGTCACAAGAATGCCTGCTTATGTATCTCTATGCAATCTAAATGATAAGTTGTGAGTGTTTTTTGACTTTAACTGAACTGAAAGCCTAGAGCCACGTATACATTCTTTAAAAGTTTTGACCTTAAGATAAGATTGAAGATGACTAGTGAAAAAATACCAAATGTACCTTAGTAAGTTTTATTATTTACTGGCTTATGTAGTTTATGTATCTATTCCTTAGAAGTAATAAATTGGTATTTATGTATCTGAACAAGATCTGAAATAGAGTCCCTTCTAAATCTGAAAAGTAGATACTTTCTAGTTAATGGAATTACACTCAAGCCCCATTGCTAGTGTCTCTATTCAGTGTCCTAATACATAGTCAACCCTTTAAAAATGTTTACCGTAATAGAGGATGCAAAATTACATGTCTATTTGAATTTTATTTTAATAGTGAACGTGATGCATTTGAACAAGAAATAATTGAGCTTAGGAGAAAACATGAAATACTTGAAGCTTCTCACATAATTCAAACGAGAGAAAGAAGTGAATTATCAAAAGAGGTAAGCTTATGAATAGAGTCACTTATATTTTATTGTACAGTATTAGTGAAAAAAAAATAGCCCAGAGTAGATTTGAGGGAGAGACATATTTTTAATATACTTGGTTCCCAAAAAGAGACTTTTTTTAAATTTTACTTTTTTTTTTTTTTTTTGAGATGGAAGTCTTGCCCTGTTGCCTAGGCTATAGTGCAGTGGTGTGATCTTGGCTCACTGCAACCTCTGCTTCCTGGTTTCAAACAATTCTCCTACTGCAGCCTCCCCAGTAGCTGGGATTACAGGCATGTGCCACCATGCCTGGCTAATTTTTACATTTTAGTAGCCAACAGCGTGTTGGCAAGGCTGGTCTTGAACTCCTGACCTCAGATGATCCACCTGCTTTGGCATCCCAAAGTGCTGGGATTAC
Source organism: Saimiri boliviensis (assembly GCF_048565385.1). Taxonomy (NCBI): domain Eukaryota; kingdom Metazoa; phylum Chordata; class Mammalia; order Primates; family Cebidae; genus Saimiri; species Saimiri boliviensis. The sequence goes on along the minus strand of NC_133464.1, from coordinate 39,213,477 downwards.
AGGCTTGAGCCACCATGCATGGCCCCAAAAAGAGACTTTCGTAGCTATTTTTGGATTTTTAAAAAAGGCATGCTAAGAATTAGGCCTTTTTAAAAGGAAAATTGTCATGTAGTGAATGAAAACATGAAGGAAAGAAACTAATACAGTCAACCTTGAAAAGTAAGATGGCATCACTCTGTATGATTTTTGTCTCTACATGTATGTAGGTGGCCACCTTACAGCAGACTGTTACTTTACTACAAAAGGATAAAGAATATCTCAATCGCCAAAACATGGAGCTTAGTGTTCGCTGTGCCCATGAAGAGGATCGACTTGAAAGACTTCAGGCTCAACTTGAAGAAACCAAAAAGGCTAGAGAAGAGATGTATGAAAAATACGTAACATCCAGGCAAGATTTACATTATTTCCCACATAAACAGATGTCAGTTAACACATTTTCTTTGAGGAAACTGTTGGCTTTGAGGAAGATAGTGATTTTTTTAAGATCTATAGGACAATATAAGATAATATGTAATTTTATTTTCTTATACGATATTCCTTTCTAGTTAATATTTTAAGAGACAACGGTTTTTTCAACAATATGAAAAGCCTATTTCTTTTAGGTAGAGAGATATGTGCTATGACTATTTTTTTATTTGTGACAGAATTTTTAAAATTTCTATGACTAAGATCTCTGTAGAAGTATTTTTTCAAAGAAGGTATGAAAGTATCTCTATAGAATTATATTTTGGAAGAAAATCTCAGTATGCTAACGATTTCCTAACTGTGTAAAATGTAAAAGAATTGTGAAGAGGTGGTATTACATTGTATTTTAACTTACATGCCCTTGAGTGAGACTCCCTGTGTTTCAGTCCTGCCTTATTTCTTCTATTAGATGGTGTAGAAGTTACTGAAGTACCTTTATACTAATAGCTTTTATAATCCTTGAATTATTCTTATCAACATACCAGAAGCAAACATGCTAAGTGCAGTGGCTCACACCTGTAATCCCAGCACTTTGGGAGGCCAAGGCAGGAGGATTGCTTGAGGCCAGAAGTTTGAGACCAGCCTAGGCAACATAGCAAAACCCTATCTCTACAAAAAAAGTTTTTAAATTAGCAAGGCACAATGTCAAGCACCTGTAGTCCTGCCTACTCAGGAGGCTGGGACAGGAAGATCGCCAGAGCCCAGGAGTTCAAGGTTACATGATTGCACCACTGCACTTCATTCTGGGTGACAGAGCAAGGCACTGTCTCTTTAAGAAAAAAAAAAACTAAAAACAAATTTTACTTATAAGAGTTCACACATTCATAATTTTTTCCTAGCCTGTAGTACTTTTCATACCCTATATAATAATTTGACTTTGCTAAAAGATCACGGTGTGGCTGTGGTTGTCATGCTTGAAAGGAAAGGATTTGTAGACTCAGAGTCATTTCATTTTTATATTTTTGTTAATATTATTCATCTCCACATCCATCATACCAGATTATTATTTTTAAATGAAGGGCATTCTCAATTTTTAAGTCTCAACTATATGCATTAAAACTACTAGCAAAGTGTTTTCAAAGATGAATAATTATCCAACGTGAATTACTAAGACTATATAGTAAGTAAGTCTTTTGGAAAATAATGTTTAACAGGTTGAAATCTTAAATCATACTTGTTAGGAATAGTATTTTTAGGAATTATAAAACTTTATACTTAATAGTTAAGTTTTTCAAGTAACATAGTATATAGAGCATACTTGATAAAAGATATTAAAATCTTATATAGAGTGTAAAAGCCTATTTGTTTCAAAATAAAATTTATGGCTTTTCCTTTTGATTCATTGCAGAGACCATTATAAAACAGAATATGAAAATAAACTACATGATGAACTAGAACAAATCAGATTGAAAACCAACCAAGAAATTGATCAACTTCGAAATGCTTCCAGGGAAATGTATGAACGAGAAAACAGGTAAAAAAAAAAAATGCTTATGTAGTGTTATATTTACCTTTGGAGTTTATAGAAGCTTTATTGAAATTAAATGCTATTTCTGTTACATAATATCTTTTTTAATACATTAAAGAAAACTTGTCATAAATCTAAATCTAAATATAACGTGAACATTAACGTTCTAAAATCTTAGAACAAGATTTACTAGACTTTAAACCTTTTTGCTCTGGTATTCTGTTATGTCTTTTTTTTTTTTTTTTTTTTTTTGTTTCCCCCTGGTGACTTCTCTTTTTGCATTTGCTTCAGTTCAGATTGAGAACAGTTCTTTCTGTACTATACCAACAATTTCTCCTGAAAACTTTAAAACTAGAATAGTAATTTGAAATATTACATATTCCTCATTTAGCTGCTGGCTCTGAAAGATGTCACATTAGGTAATCCTGAAGAAACATCATTTTTATTCATGCAGAGATTAGTAAATATTAGGCTCCCGTAGTTAGTTAGTGATTGGCAGAAACAGGGGAAAATAAACACTATTTCAGTGGCAGTTATTTTTATACCATTATTATAGTTAATATGGCTTTTGAAAATTATACTGTAATGAGAAAATTATTTTGAAATGGACTTGTGATATTAGTTTATCAGCACTGATTTGCTCATATGATATTTTTATTGTCAGCAAAACTTTAAATCAGACTTAATCTATAATAGCATTGTAACATGTCATTTCTACTAGAAGTATAGTAGCAGAAAATTTGGTATATCCACCCCTCAATTCCAGAGAAAAAAGCTGCTGTATTAATATCATATGTATCAGGTGGCCACTACTGTAAAAACTGTATGTGTAGAATTATCCTTTGGTAGTAAATTAGCAAAGTTTTTTTTAATTACTGTTAAATTGTTAATACAGCAGATTGGTAGAGGCTTTTATGCTAATGCCTTGAGGTATGATTTTGTTCTTGGGCTTCTCTGTTCTTAGGTAAAAATGTTTGTGGTGATAAGGGAGTAGATAACACAGTTTATGACAGAACTTTTTTAGGATGTTTGCTTAATATGACTTAGTAGAAAGTCGTAAAAAATCAAATTATTAGTTGCCTCATAAATTTGGCATGCATAGATCTTTATCTACCTGTTTGATCTTTTTTTGAAAGTCTCCATAGAAGTATAGGCCAAAGGAAATTAATAGGAATTTCAAACACTGAACACAAAAGAAATGATTCATTTGTGTATTCAACAAATACTTTGTGATTATACTCTTCTACCTATTTTTTCTGTTCTTCTCTTATTTGGGCTTTAAAATAATTATGTTATATTTATAACCTACGAATATATTTTCAATGAAAATGGCAAATAATTTCAAAATATAAAAATTCTAAGTGATCATTCATTACTATCTTAACAGTAGACAAATTAAAAATATTCTTTAGGCACCACCAAATATATATGTTCTTTAAAAATCATATATTTCTTTTAAAATGTTTTGACATAGTAATTTTAAAAATAATGTTTTTTATCTTGGGAAAAGTAAAAACACTTTTGCGTTTTTTTACACCTAGTTTTTTTTTTTTTTTTAGTATTTGAGTATCAAATTACTAGTAGCACCATAATCTTTTCTGTAAGTAAAGCCTTTGAAGTCCTAAGCTAGCCTTCATATCTTGACTCCCAAGAAAATACTGTTCCACGTAGCTCAAAGAAATTGTACCACTCTTTTAATAGCATTATTTTTTAGTTTAGCTATGTTATGATTGCTCTCTTTTTTTGACCATATGTATGTTTGCATGTATGTGTATGAAATAAAAGATATTCAGAGAAAATTTCCTAATGTTCATTTAATACATAATTATAAAAAAGTAGAACAATGCAGCATTACAGAAATGTCCTTGAGACTCTTCCTATTTAACTCCTTTCTTCCATAACTGCTATTCTGTTATGCTAGTAACTTCCTTGCTTCTTATACTTTTATTACCTATGTTACCAGTAAATAAGCATCTCTCTACAATATTGTTTAGTTTTTCATATTAGTATTATATAAATGGAATTATATATTACATATATTTTTGTGGCTTCTTCACATAACCTTATGATTTTAAGATCCATTTGCTTTGGCACTTAGTTGTCCCTTCATGTTCATAACAAAAGTACGACAGTTTTATGAATGTACATGCTTAGGGCAGCAGAGTTACTAAGAGATTGGAAAGAGAATTCCAAAGACATTCTTTATCTTTGGCAAAATTTCATTTGGTTTCAGCCCTACATTAAGGAGGATCCTGTACCTTGTGATTACTTGCTCTTAGAGTTCAAAATGCAGACTAAAAGAAGAGGTATACACCTATTATGTGCTAAGTTTTATGTTGGAAAGTTTTACATTTGTGCCCTCATGTGATTTTCAGAGCAACAAATTAATGTTTTTCGCAAATATTTATTGAAACCTGCTGTATGCCAGCTAAATTCTAGACGTCATAGATAGTGGTGACCTTTGTCTTCACAAAGCTGGTAGTCTAATGGAGGGTAAAGACAAACAGAGAAACAATTAACCTAAGTATGATAATGGTGAACAAAATGATAGGATAAAAGATGAGACCATCTGTGCATCTAACCTAGCCTTGGGAGGAATTGGAGAAAACTTCATAAATGAAGAACTACCCATTTTGACTAAAACCACTGTTAAAAATAGAACTTCAGACAAATTAAATGTAAAGTTTAATTGAGCAATGAATGATTCACAAATCAGGCAGCCTCCAGAATCACAGCAGATTCAGAGAGACTCCAGGAGTGCCTTGTGGTCAGAACAAATTTATAGACAAAAAAGGTAAAGTGATGTACAGAAGTCGGAAGTGAGGTGCAGAAACAGCTGCATTGGTTATAGGTTGGTGTTTAACTTATTTGAACACTCAGCAGTGTAGGAATGATTGAAGTATGGCTGCTGGGATTGGCCAAGACTCAGCTGTTGTTACAGGTGCATGCCCCCAAGTTAGGTTTTCTGTCTTGTCTGCCTATTAAGCTAAGTTGCAGTTCATCCCTAAGGACTCAAATATAGAAGTACAGAGTCCTTCTTAGGCCATATTTAGTTTGCTTTAACACTGTGAACTAAGGAAGGGAAAGGAATTGGGGAAATGAATGTATAGCATATATAAAAGCGTGGAAGTAGGACAAAATGAAGTTTTTTAAACAAATTAATTCGGCATGGCTGAAGGATAGACTGAGAGGCAGGGGGTTCTAAGAGATGAAACAGAAATGAGAAATGGGCCCAAATAATGCATTTGGACCATTATGTAAGACCTATGTGGAACAATTAAAAGATTTTAAGAAGAGGCATGATATGATCACTTTTTATATCAAAAGATCGCTGCAATGTAGAGAATAGATTGGAATGACATGAGCCTGTTAGACAAAGAGGATCTACTTTTAGAAGTTGTTTCCATTATCCAGATCAGAGGTGATAATGGAACTGGATTAGTAGCAGTAAAGATGAGAGAAATGGGCCAGGTTGGGAAAATGTTTAGGAGATAAAACCAACAGGACTCAGTGACTAGGTTGGATTGGTGGCATGAGAACTCATTAGGGATATCAGTGAGGTTTCTGAATTAAACAGCTGCATCGATAGTGTTGCAGTTTGTAAAACATTAGAAAATAGAAAGCTTTAATAGGAAAACATGATAAATTTGTTTTGTTTTTGTTTGTATTTTTGTTTGTATTTGTTTCACTTGAAGTATCTGTGGGATAGCCAAATAAAAGAGTTGACTGTAGAAAATTCTGAGCCTCAGGAGAATGATGTGGGCATTAGAGAGGCCTGTGGTATAGATAATATTATTTCTATTTTACAGATAAGTACTGTTGGTTCTGTGGTTCAATTCTGTTGTGGATTTAATAGGCTTTTGCTGAGTGATACAATAACTTTAAAATTTGTGGGAAATTTCTATGGTTATTCCCAAGCAATCCACATAGCTGAATAAACTTTGGTATGTAATCATTTTGAAAATTTTCTAATTTTTTAGCTGTTTTTGCAGTTCTTAAAAAATCTGCAAATTAGTTTATCCCATTGTGACATAAATGTGGTTGGTGGGGGTAGGTTGGTAAGGCTGTGTGGGGAAACAGCCAACAGAGCCATTTCTTGAAGCAGGAAAACTGAAAGCAGATGTCCTTGTCTTTAGTGTTCTTCTGGCCCCTATCCACATCAAAATAGACACTACTTAAAGCAGGGGATTTCTGGGATTGGGGCTGCCGTGTAGATGCCCTAACCAGCCACAGGACTCAGAATTGATTGGGTGTATACTGAGGCTAGAGTGGACAGTTGCCACCAGGTGGTGCCAAATTTCAGCCTGTGCCCAGATGAATTTGAATTGCCCGGGACACCTAACTAGCTAGTTGTACAGGCTTGACTTTATCATTTTAATCTCACAGTAATTCAACCTGTATTTTATGTGACAGAATCTTTGGGGATCATAGTTTCTTCATTATGGCAGATTTAACTGTAGTTGGAGCCTGTATCATATTAATCTTCCACACAGTAAAAAATAAATTATAAATTATTTCTTTTGAAATCTTAAAATGGCTAAAGAAAGAATTTTAATATTTTCTGTTATAAAACATGAAATTCATAATAAGTTTACACATTTAAGATTGTGTGTGTGTGTGTGTGTGTGTGTGTGTGTGTGTGTGTTTGTGTGTGTGTGTTTAGGTAAATTAATCTTTGGCCTAAGATGTATAATTGTGTTAATTAGTGGTATTTTATCAAAGTACTGTTAAAATGAGTTGAAATGGATGAAGTACTTATAGTTGCATGTTTATATTTAGTCTCCTTACCTCTCCCCCAATAAACTTTTTTTTTTTTTGAGACGGAGTTTTGTACTCCCATGTGGAATGCAATGGCATGATCTCGGCTCACTGCAACCTCTGCCTCCTGGGTTCAAGCCATTCTCCTGTCTCAGCCTCCTGAGTAGCTGGGATAACAGGTGTGTGCCACCACGCCTGGCTAATTTTCATATTTTTAGTATGGACAGGGTTTCACAATGTTGGCCAGGCTGATCTCTAACTTCTGATCTCAGGTAGTCTGCCTGCCTTAGCCCCCCAAAAAGTGCTGGGATTACAGGTGTGAGCCACCACATCTGGCCCCAACAAACATTTTCTGAAGAAACTGAAATAACAATTAGTGAAATATATTTTGCCTTTAATTTGCTTTTTATACTTTAGAAGATATTAAAATAATACTTTTTCTTTTCTCTTCTTTAATACGGAAAAGGCATGTGGAACTTAACTCTATCCAGTCTTGGTATCTGACCTGCAGTCATTCCAGTAGTTCTTGAAGTTAATGGATTGAGAGAAAAGAATGTAGAAGATTTAGGAAAAGAATAGATGCAAGCAAAGAGAGACCTTGAATATTTAGATACATCAAACATACTGTAGTTGAAATTATAATATGTATATTTGCTTTGGCCCAGTCTGTGAATTAGACTTTTTGTCTTTTCTATATTTTCTAGTTACTTGAAATGCCACTTTGGAGCTGTGGGAAATCAGTGAAAGGTACTGCAGTGCTGAGATGTAGTATATAAATAACTCCTTGCTTATAGGTATTATGTGACTGAAATGTTATGGACCCTCTTAAGCATTTGGAAATAAGACATTATTCTTTGAGTGGGAGTAAATTATGAAAGAGATTTGGATCAAAAGACTGAACTTAAGTCCTGGTTCTCCCAATTGCTAGCTCAACAGATAAGTCACTTAATATTCTTGAAGTCTGATTTCCTCTTTTATAAAATGAGCTAATAGGCCGGATGTGGTGGCTAATACCTGTAATCCAGCAGTTTGGGAGGCTGAGGTACATGGATTGCTTGAGTCCAGGAGTTCAAGACCAGCCTTGACAACATTGCAAAACCCTGTCTCTACTGAAAATACAAGAAAATTAGCCAGGCATGGTGGCACAGACCTGTGGTCCTACTACTCAGGAGGTAGAGGTGGGAGGATCACCTGAGCCTGGCAGCTCAAGGCTGCAGTGAGCCAAGATCATGCCATTTATACTCCAGCCTGGGCAACTGGAGTGAGATCCTTTCTCAAAAAATAATAATAACTAACTAATAATACTTCTTAGGGTGCCTTGTGAGGTCTAAATGAAATAATATATGCAAAAAGTACATTATAAATTATGGTTTATAAATGATATTTTGGTACCTTGTGCCTATGTGGAATACTTGAAGAAATGGTTTTTTTATCTGTTATGTTGACAATTTAAGGAAAATCATCATTATGTAAAAAGTCAGCTGATAATATTATGGGATTATTTATCATTAGAAGATACTGATACAAAATATATATTCTTAAGTGTTTTTGATATAATGTAGAGGGTCTACATGCCATTCTTTTCCATCTAAATTTCTCCGTAAGATGACTAGCTTATATGTTTCCTAACTAGGTTATGAGATAAGATAAAAGGAGATAAATTCAGCTGGTTAAGTTTTTCCATAAAGTAAAACCACCTTTATTTAAGGTGATCTTGTTACTGTAAACACAGAAAGAGCTATTCTGAGTGACACTGTAAAAAAACATAATAATAAAGGCATTCATTATGCCCTTGGTGCAGTACAGAATCTGGAAAATAAAATAGCTTTACAGTTGTTTGAAAGGGGATAGACAACTGAGAAAAAGAGATTGAAAAGATGCTTTTAAGTGCAACAATTAGTATCACTTTAGTGATTTTATTTTCCTGCCATATCAATAAAAATCATCTTGACCACAATTTATCTTCCAAAAGTACTCAAGAAGAAACTTAATGATATAAACTTGAAATTTGTGTAGAATCTTAGAGTGATATTAAACAACTTTGAATCTTAAATCTATTTACAAAGGTTAGTTGAGTATATATAAGGTATTATAATGGTGAATTGGACTAGTATACAGAGGTTCCATTCATCATTTTAAAAGTGTAGGTCCTCATTAGTGTTTAAACAAACAAACAGACCTCTTTTGTTCATATCTTACCAGATATCTGTATAATGTTTTAATTTCTTCTATGGAAAAATTTGATAATAATCACTTCGTCTTTTCAGTTAGATAATTCGTGAATATATGGCTCTGCAGATGACTCAGCATCTTCTCAAATATGTTAAATTAATTTTTATTATCAGTTATCTTTTATTGTTAACCATATTCTTTACACCTGTAGATGTTTACAACATGTGTTCACTGCTTAATTAATAATATTTAAAATTTCCAAGCTCTATAGGGTATTACAGATATGAAGTAAAGTAAGTTCAGGTTGCATAGGAATTTAGATTTACCTGTGTGGTATAGTTCGTTTTGTGGTAGGAGAGGCTGGTAAAGTAAGATTGGGCCAGATTTTTAAAGGTTCTGTTGTCAGTGGGGAATTTCTAGAGGCTTTATAGTAGGAGAGAAGCATGACTTACTCATTTTTTGTAACTACGATTGCAATGTGGGATGGATTATAATTGAAGAAAGCCTAGAAGCAGGGAGATCATATAGGAGGCTACTGCACAGTTTAGGTGAAAATGAGAAGTAGAAAGAGAAAATCATGGATGAATTTAAAGAATATTTAGGTAGGAGAATTGGCAGGATCTGGTGATTGACAGGAAAAGAACATGAGGAATGACTCCAGCTTTTCTACTTCAGTAGTCTCAGAATGATTGGTGATAAGGCATGGCCATTAGCTCCAGAATACCGACAAAATTTAGAAAGGAAGAAAATTAATTTCTGATTTTTTTTTTTTTTTTGAGACAAAAGAGTTTCACTCTTGTCATCCAGGCTGGAGCACAATGGTGCAATCTCTGCTCACTGCAACCTCCACCTCCCAGATTCAAGTAATTCTTCTGCCTCAGACTCCCAAGTAGCTGGGATTACAAGCATGCACCAATACGCCTGGCTAATTTTTGTACTTTTAGTAGAGACGAGGTTTTACCATGTTGGTTGGGCTGGTCTTGAACTCCTGACCTCAGGTGATCCACCCGTCCTGGCCTCCCAAAGTGGTAGGATTATAGAGATGTGCCACCGTGCCTGGCCCAATTTCTGATCTTTTATAGATGTGGCAGCCCTGACCAAGCCCAAAAGTGCTTATCTGAGATCACATAGCTTATTACTAGAGATGTTTCTCTGCTGTGCCCCACATTTCACTTCCGTTACCCCTCAGAGTAGCAGAAGGGGGCCCTAAGCTGCTAAAGCCCCTCCAACAGTCTTCTCTGATTTTCCTAGGATGCCATTAAAAATACTACCATTTTCGACTGGGTGCGGTAGCTCACGCCTATAAACCCAGCACTTTGGGAGGCCAAGGTGGGTGTATTGCCCGAGCTCAGGAGTTTGAGACCAGCCTGGGCAACATGGTGAAACCCCATCTCTACTAAAATACAAAAAATCAGTCAGGCGTGGCAGCGTGCCCCTGTAGTCCCAACTACTCGGGAGTCTAAGGCAAGAGAATGGCTTGAACCCAGGCGGAGGTTGTAGTGAGCCAAGATTGTGCTACTGCACTCCAGCCTGGGCAACAGAGCAAGGCTCTGTTTCCCAAAAAAAAAAAAAAAAAAAAAGATTTTTATTTTATGCAATAAAAAATTTGAGTAAACTGTTATAATTATCAACCTTTAAATAAACATTACGTTTTCATTTAGATCTTCATATTTAGGTAGCATACTACAATAGCTACTATTTGTTGAGTACCTATTGTCCATCAAGCATTATACTCAACACTTTGCATGCATTGTAAAAAAGGATTAAATGCATTTTATGAAGTTTAGGTATTAATATCCCTATTTTACAAGTAAGGAAATGGAGACATCAAGTGTGATTTGCCTATGATATTACAAATATTTTGTTGTTATAAAATAGATACATCTGAGTCTGCAATGCAGTGCACACTCCATTTAACTGGTCAGGGCTATGTAAACCGATCAAAGATTTTCTATCAAAACTATAATTTTGAAGGTAATTTATTTAAAATAGAAACTCTGTCTTTGTAAAATTATTATACTTTAAGTTCTGGGATACATGTGCAGAACACGCACTTTTGTTACATAGGTATACACGTGCCTTGGTGGTTTGCTGCACCCATCAACCCATCATCTACATTGGGTATTTCTCTTAATGCTATCCCTCCCCTGTCTTCCCATCCCCCAGCAGGCCACAGTGTGTGATGTTCCCCTCCTTGTGTCCATGTATTTGCATTGTTCAACTCCCATTTATGAGTGAGAATATGAGGTGTTTGCTTTTCTGTTCCTGTGTTAGTTTGCTGAGGATGATGGCTTCTAGTTTCATCCATGTCCCTCAAAGGACATGATCTCATTCCTTTTCATGGCTGCATCGCATTCCGTGGTGTATATGTACCACATTTTCTTTATCCAGTCTGTCATTGATGGGCATTTGGGTTGGTTCCATGCCTTTGCTGTTATAAATAGTTCTGCAATAAACATACATGTGCATGTGTCTTTTTATAGTAGAATAAGTTATATTCCTTTAGGTATATACCCAGTAATGGGATTGCTGGGTCAAATGGTATTTCTGGTTCTAGATCCTTGAGGAATCGACACACTGTCTTCCACAATGGTTGAACTAATTTACATTCCCACCAACATGTAGAAGCATTCCTGCTTCTCCACAGCCTCACCAGCGTCTCTTGTTTCTTGACTTTTTAGTAATCACCATTCTGACTAGCACGAGATGGTATCGTATCTCATTGTGGTTTTGATTTGCATTTCTCTAATAATCAGTGATGTTGAACTTTTTTTTATATGTTTGTTGGCCACATAAATGTCTTCTTTTGAGGAGTGTCTTTTGCCCCCCATTCTCCAATAAAGATGTTTTACTAAAGCCCCTAAGACCTTCATGTTGGTTTAGATGGAAACCTACTCGAAGGTTTATAATGAATTTGATCAGGACTGAGTATAGTGACAGATCTATAGTAGTTACTCAGTTAACCATCTACCAGATTCATTCTGTTTCATTTTGACATGTTAACTTTTATTCTGTCAGTTACTTTGTAAACCTTAACACATTAATGGATTTAAGCAATTGTTTTGCATTTTGGTACTTAAATTTTTTATCATTTTTCAACCATAATTTGGGTTCAGTGTTTATTGACTGTGTGCTTAAGTTTTCACATCTAGAAATGAAAAAAATATCTGCTTGAGCACTGTTTTCAGTCCATTTTATGCTGCTATAGCAGGGTACCTGAGACTGGGTAATTTAAAACAAACAGATGTTTGTTGGCTCACAGTTCTGGAGGCTGGGAAGTTCAATATCTATGTGCTGGCGTCCGGCAAGGGCCTTCTCACTACATTATCATATGACATAAGGGAAGATGGTGGGAGACAGAACAAGGGGGAGCCAAACTCACCCTTTTATGATGACACCAATCCCACCCTCATGGCCTAATCACCATTGTCGGGTCCCACTTCTTAATGCTGTTACAATAGCAGTTAAATTTCAACATGAGTTTTGGAGGGCACAAACTTTTAAACCAAGGCACCAACTACAATAAAAGAATAGGAAAGTGTAGCATTGTCACTCAGCAGTGATCTCAAAAAGTTTCTACTGTTAAAATGTATAGCTCCTCCCAAGAAATGTTATTAAATAAGATTTCCACTTTGCTTATTTTGTTTTTATGTCCTATTCGTTAACTTTTCAGTCATCTAGGATAAAGGTAAAACTATCAGTCATTGAATAGAAACAAGATAATCTATTGCAACCTTTCTATTTTATGCCATCTTAAAAGCAAAGACATCACATATAAAAATGAGCAGTTTTATGTTGTGTCCAGGAAGACTTTAGAGGTAGAGGTGGTAAATTCAAACACTTTTCCTGTAAATAAGCTTGTCATATAAAACAGCCTATTTTAATCCTTTGTTGTTCTAACTAGAAAAATATATTTACTTTTATTAGCCAAAAATATATTTGCAAGAAGACAGAAGAAAGAGATGATTGCTTAGTAGCGCCTGCTGAGCTCTTCCAACAGCCTTCCCCCCCCCCACACACTATTTATGCTTGGTAAATTTTAAGTTCTGAGGCATTAGGGATGTTTATTCAGGCTACTCCTTGCATTACCAAACTCTGATTTGATACTGTTAGAATTTCAAAGGTTCCTGAAGTTTTTCTCATTCTTCTGACATTTTTCTTATTACTTTTCAGATATAAATTTAGATTTAGCCTATTGGTACTACGAAATTTATCATCTGGTACTAGGAAAATACATTCTACCCTCTGTGGTAATCTGTTGTTATGAATGTTTTGTTATGAGGTTTTCAAGTTTTAGTTGTGAGCTACTGTTGAATAAACTTCTGTGTATTAAATTACTTGCTGCACAAATGTCACTATATTGCATATGAACTATGTCTATTTTATTATAATAGTAAAACCCTTTTATTTAAGTAATGATTAAGAACTTCTTAAGTTTCTCATTTACATGTTATAATTTAAGTAACCATATCTTTTGGTTTGTCTAAGAAAGTACTGGTTTATGCCTGTTTCTCTGGCATAATTTTTAGTAGCACCCTTTTTTATTCTAAAAAGTGCCCCAGGTTAAAAACTACATTATTTGAACCACTCTCTAGTTATAAAAGTAGGATACTCACTTTCCCTTTTGCATTTCACATAGTATTGATTTAAGATTCCTTTCCTTGGCCTAACACTTTGGGAGGCCGAGGAGTTCAGGAGATTGAGAACATCCTGGCTAACATGGTGAAACCCCATCTCTACTAAAAATACAGAAAATTAGCTGGGCATGGTGACACATACCTGCAGTCCCAGCTACTCTGGAGGCTGAGGCAGGAGAATCACCTGAAGCCAGGAAGTGAAAGTTGCAGTGAGCCAAGATTGTACTCCAGCCTGGGTGACAGAGCAAGACCAAAAAAAAGAGAAAAAAAATTCTTTTATCTTTCCTCTCAATATGTCTTCCACCCACAACATAGGGTGGATGGGACAGATATACAAAGTGTGTGCATATGGAAGATACATAGAGTTACTAGGAAACAAAATGAAAGAATCATGAAAAACACAGTGTTGGAATTTAACATTAAATTATAAAAGTATTTTAAGGATGATATGTTCAGATTTTTGTATCTTGAAACACTTGTTTGATCTTTCTTTGTTATAATTACATTTGCTTATACACTTAGTTTGGTCTTACTAAAACTTGAGCTTCATTAGCTTGTACATGCTACAGATAACTTCTATCAATTCAAGTTTCTCTTTTGAAAAACATTTGAATTCCTGTAATTTGTTTGGTCATTTTATTTCTGTTATATCTTCTAATGCATTTAACATTTAGAAATGGATTAGTTATTAGCTGTATGAAAGTTACTGTCTTATCTGTGGAAGGAATGCATCCAGTATTTTATCAAGTTTATTTTTGAAAGAGCATGTTAACATACTGTGAGCCATGAAAGCTAATGTATAATATATTCACAATTCTTTCAAGGCTTATTTTGATTTCACATCTATTGGTGCCTTGAGGTGGTCATATAAATCTCAAAATATCAGAATTTCTCAAGGAGAAAACATCTGTGAAGCAAAGGAAATTTTTTTTTTTTTTTGAGACGGAGTTTCACTCTTGTTACTCAGGCTGGAGTGCAATGGCACGATCTCGGCTCACCGCAACCTCCACCTCCTGGGTTCAGGCAACTCTCCTGCCTCAGCCTCCTGAGTAGCTGAGACTACAAGCGTGCGCCACCATGCCCAGCTAATTTTTTGTGTTTTTAGTAGAGACGGGGTTTCACCATGTTGACCAGGATGGTCTCGATCTCTTGACCTCGTGATCCACCCGCCTCAGCCTCCCAAAGTGCTGGGATTACAGGCTTGAGCCACCGCGCCCGGCGAAGCAAAGGAAATTTTAAGAGGCAGCACAGTATGATTCACAGCACAGACTCTGGAGCCAAATTGTTTGGGTGCACATTTGGGCTCCACAGCATACTTCCTTTATGACTTTAATACTTAACCTCTTTGTGTTTAGTCTTATCCTTTGTAAAATAGAGGTAATGATAAAACTGCTTTGTGGGATTGTTGTGACAATTAAATGAGTTATGATATGTAAAGTGCTTAGAATGGCTTCTGGCACATGGTAAACAGTATGCTATTACTATTATTATCAGTGGAAGAATACATTCAGTTTATTTCTCTCAGACTTCATATGAAACATGTGAATTGATAATATTAAAGAAAGTACGTATTTGTTATAAGGAATTATGCTGCTTTTTGCTACAGTGTGCAGGTTGTGGACTGCATCTGGAAGGTGTGGTACTTGATAAGGAGACTGGGTTTATGCAGAAATGTTACCCACAAACACCTATGAGAGGACCTATTGGTAGAAGCCTTAGCTTCTTCTCGCCCATTCCCCAGTTCATTTCAGTTTTCTCTTTCTGAATTGCTTTACCTATCTGTCCTTTAAGGCCCAACTTACATGTCACTTTAAAAAAATGTTTCACTTTATTCACCTACCTCTCTTAACTCCAGTAAATAATCAACTCTTTCTCTTTGTGACCCTAGAATTTTGTTTATGCTTTAGTACTTAACATAGTACCCTCTTATCATACCTCCTTTCACAAGCCCTGATGTTAGCTTGTTCTAGGTTTCATTTTATTCTCTGTGTCTTTTCATTTCTAATGTCTCTTGTTGCAAGAAGGGAAATGGGACTGAAGCTTCTCCATCTACCAGTTGAGCATTCATGATTCATTAGTACTGTAAATCTGATCTACTTGGAATTCTCCTGTAGAAATAACATATAGAATAATGAGGCTATATTTGATAAATGAAAATTGAAACCAGTTTGTGGTGATTTGCTGACTAAAATATTTAGATCATTTAGAAAGAAAAAAATATATAAATGTTTAATATAGTTTGAGAATTTTATGCTGTCTAAAACATTAATTTTTCATGTTTCAGTTTGAGAATAGAAAATTTTTGAAGGTTGTTGCAATCAGGATGACATCAGAAAATAACAACATGTCATTTTGTGATAGTTACTTTAGAATGCACTTTCACTTAGATAACAACCCACAACAGTAGTTTATTCTCTTTTCAATAAGAGTTACTTATACTCCAACAATTCTAAAAAGTCTATTTTAATTTCTGGCTTATAAACTATTTTACTGACAAACCTCAAATGGTTGACATGTTTCAAGTTTTAAATTTGTTGTTAATATTGATGGCAGCAGCGGCCCATCTGGAGCAGCTGCTGTAAAGACACCAGGGCTGCATGCTCTGCTGAACCAGCAGGAGCCAGAAACAGGCAGAAACCCCAACCCCTTCCTAGTTGGAGGGGCAGGAGCCTTCCCAGGCGCAGCTGCAGCAGCCCAGCCACTGCTGCAGACCCAGGCATTCCTACAATCTCGTGGGCCCAGAGAGCCTTCTTTCCCCTGCAGGCTGAGACATACCTGCTCCCGCTGCCTGACCTCTTTTCCTCTCCCAGCGCACACTCTGATTTTCAAGTAAAGTTGAGGCCAACTCTGGGCACTTGCAGGTGTGCCTGCTCTTGGGACAGTGCTGCCACCCCAGCCCCCTGCCACCTCAGCCCTCTTTGGACTTTGCACACTGACAAGCACGGGAGGGAGGCCTGCCAATGTGGGGAATGAGGGCAGCTTAGTACAGGCCTGCAGGCACCTTTTGGCACCAACAGCCTAGGCACCAGGGTACAGCTGGTTGATGGCGCCAGAAGGCAGACAGGCTCCTGGGCAGAAATGAGCAGGTCCCCGTTGAAGCCCCACCTGAAGCCAGGGATAGCCTGGAGCACAGGAGCTGGACTGCCAGTTTCACAGACTGGAGTGAGAACTTATGGTGCTTTTATCTCCCAACCCACCCATGGCCACCTATGGACCAATCAGCTTATACTTTCTCCCCACTGGAGCCCACAAAACCCACCCCCCACCCCAGACACTCAAGTAGACATCTGGACAATCTGACTGCATAAAGAAGCTACCCACTGTGGGTCTCCTCTTAGCCAAGAGCTGAGCAGACATTGGGATCACCTGCCTGCAGATAAGAGCTACCCAGTCTGCATCTCCTGAGAACTGTACTGTCACTCAATAAAGCACCTCTTTGCCTTACTCTCCAGTTGTCCATGTACCTCATTCTCCTGGACACAGGACAAGAATTTGGGACCCGCTGAATGGTGGGACTGAAAGAGCCGTTAACACGAACAGGAATGAAACATGCCCCTCACTCGCCACATTGCGCCAAGGAGAGAAGTGGGAAGGAGAGAAGAGCTGCACCCCTTCGAGGAGCCTAGACCTAGGAGCTCCCCAAACAAGGGCTGTGACATCTCTCTGGGGCTCTGCAATTCCTGGTGTCTCTAAGCTTCTGGGCACCACTGCATTCCCTGGTGCCAGCAGTGGAAGCTGCCTGCAGTATGCTGGTCCAGTGGCAGTCTCACAGGGAGCCTGGAGCTGGCCCTGGAGCTACCTTTCCCACTTCAGCCAGCATGCCTGGCTGTGCACAATGGTTGAATCCCTCACTTGCTCACGTATCCCTTGCTGCTGTGCGCCTGGCTTGCCCTGTGCAGGTGTGGGATATCAGCCGGTAGCTTGAGCCAAGTACAGCCTGTGAGGCCGAGTAGGTGGAACAAGCCCAGTAAGCCTGAGCATAACTCAGGCAAAGGCACCACCGACCACAAAGGTTTCCAGCTAAGTGACACCCCACAGATCTTGTGACATCATCATCATGCGAAAGGCTAGATTGAGTACTGGTACAGCAAGTATGACTGCTAGGCATTTCTATCCAATATTCAATAGATAGATCTATTCAAACTTTATAGGCTTTCATGACTCCCTACTCACATTCTATATGAATAATAAAAACGAAGTATAATTTCCAATCCAGTTTTTCATGAGACATAGTGTGGCATGATGTAAAAAGCACTGACTTTGGGGTAAGAAATAACTGGATTCAAATTATGGCCCTTTTAGACTGTGTGACTTGAGGCTAGGTACATGAGCTCTCTAAACTTCAGTTTACTCAGCTATAAAGTAAGTTAGAAAATAAACATAAGTGCTTTGTAGGCATTAAATGAGCAAAATTATTTATGTTACGGTCTTTTTATTTATGTTGTAACTGCTAGAGAGGGAGAGTTTTAAAAAAAATAAAGTAAGTGACTATCTGAAAGAAACTTAATGTTGGTATTTTTTTTAATTCAAGGTTTCATCTTGATTAAAAGGCAAACATTTTGATCTTTGGAAGCTCATGGCTAACTGTATAATCTCCCAATTAGTCATTGTTGTTACCTTCCAGCTTTTGAACACTCCCTTTAACTGACTCTAAATGTATTCTTTCCATCAATTTCAGTTTCTACTGTCCTCAGCACTGTTAAATAGATTACTTTTCCGATACCCTAGCCTCATACTTCCTTAAGCCCTACATGAATATTGACCTTCATCTCAGCTCTACTTCATTTAGCCATACTGATTTTCACACCCTTTTTAGCCACCAAAATTCTGCCACTGAAAGTACTGTTCTACCTCCAAATCACCATTTTCCAACAGCAGTCTCTAATCTTCCCATCTTGCTTGTACAATTATTACACTTTCACTTAATTTGTCATATCTTATCAGGACCTCCAATTCTTTGTCCCTTCTACTTTCTCCTATCTGTCAACCTGTGTTCCCTTTCCTTCCTATGTAACTGAGACTTCAGGGTCCTTCATTTCAACTATTCTCTTGCTCATATCCCAAACTGCCCTCTTATTTTGAGTCTCCACAAAATATCTTTCCCTTAAAATATTTTATGGAGAATTTATTAACCTCCCAAAATCTCAGTTTTCTAGTGGATAATATATGAGTAATTACACCTATCTTATTGGATTCTGGTAAAGAATACATAAATTACTGCATATACAAACAGGTTAGCCTACCCTTTGACCCATGCGGAGAAGGGTAGTGTGACATATAGACCGTATTTGTACCTACACTGGTGTATCCTGCTCTTAGAGACACTGAACCAAGCCAGGGAGGTTTATATAGTGTGCACTTTGGGTCCTCAGCTTCTCAGATGGGTCCGTAAGATTATCAGATAGTCCATCTTTGAGAAAGGACGTTGATGAATCTTTAAAAGATGGATACTTAGGCATTTGAAATAACTGAAATGCATGTTATAAATTTTAGAAATCTTCGAGAAGCAAGGGATAATGCTTTGGCTGAAAAGGAACGAGCAGTGATGGCTGAAAAGGATGCTTTAGAAAAACACGATCAGCTCTTAGACAGGTAAGCATCGTGAAAATAGAAATGTTAAAACTCTTCCATTATTGTTGCTGTTACATATTCATTTAGAAAATATATTTTAAGGAGAGGATAATTTTTGTTTCAATTGAGGTATAATTTATATGCTTTATATTTATAACATGCAACTGTTGTGTATATTGAAAATGTGGTATAGAACAGTTCAGTCACTCCAGAGTTTCCTTACGGCCCTTCAGTCCTTCTTAACCACTGCTACTCAAGGGGCCCCACTTGCTGGTTTCTATCACCACAGATTAGTTTTGCTCCTCTTAGACTAGCAATACTCTGTGTCCGGGTTCTGTCGTTCCACTTTGTTGTCGTACCGGTAGTTCATTCCTTACTATTGCTGAGTAGGAATATATTTTATTCACCTGTCAGTGGTCATTTTGGTGGTTTCCAGTTTGTTACTATCATGAATAAAACTGCCATATAATTTTTTGAAAGTGTTTATTTTTATTTCTCTTGGCATTGGTAATCATCAGGTAGATAAATGTTTTACTTTTTAAAAACCTGCCAAAGATAACACCAAAGCAGTTGTACCATTGTATACTCCCTAGTTTTGTTTGTTTGTTTGTTTGTTTGTTTTTCAAAATCTGTATGTTCTAAAGCAGGCGTCCCCAAACTACGGCCCGCGGGCCACATGCGCTCCCCTGAGGCCGTTTATCCGGCCCCCACTGCACTTCAGGAAGGGGCACCTCTTTCATTGGTGGTCAGTGAGAGGAGCACAGCATGTGGCGGTCCTCCAACGGTCTGAGAGACAGTGAACTGGCCCCCTGTGTAAAAAGTTTGGGGACACCTGTTCTAAAGTATGTGTGTTGGAAGGAAGGTATCAGAGAGAATGATTTATCTTTAATTTATCAATAGAAAACAATATTTATTTTTAATAGCTTTGTTAAAAGGAAAATAACTGATGGGCATTATGGTGAATATCATTACCTCATTAAACATTCTAAATTTTCAATGGTTTGAGTATAGAGAGTAAAAACCATGGCTACCTTAATTTTTTAACTTTTCATTTTGAAATACTTTTAGAATAGTTGCTAAAATGGTACAGAAAGTTTCTCCATACCCTTCACATACTAATAAACTTTTGAAATTAAGTTCAATGGGTCTTTTAGTTGTTAAATGAAGATCAGATTAATATGAGGTTTAAGTAATACATAAAACTAAAATTTGAGGCAAGTCTTCATATAATTAACCTATTGTAAAAATCTTTAGAATGGCTCAAATTGTGTTACTTCTGAATTCACATCAATTTTATAAACTTGGCCTATGGAGGAATTTTAATAAATGTTATGTTGAAGAAGTCATTCCTATAATGTGGAAGTATGTCTTATAATAAACATCATGGTATTGGTCCAGGTACAGTGACTCGTGCCTGTAATCCCAGCACTCTTGGAAGGCTGAGGCAGGTGAGTAACTTGAGGCTAGGAGTTTGAGACCAGGTTGGACAACATGGTAAAACCCCGTCTCTACTAAAAATAAAATAAAATAGCTGTGTGTGGTGGCGCATGCCTGTGAATCCAGCTACTCAGGAGACTGAGGCATGAGAATCACTTGACCCAGGAGGTGGAGATTGCAGTTAGCCAAGGAGGTCATGCCACTGCACTCCAGCCTGGATGGCAGAGTGAGACTCTTGTCTCAAAAAAATTTTTTTAATATATTTAAAAAAAATAAAGATCATGATATGAAAGATCATGATATATAAATTGCCTCCTTTTATTGGAGTGCCTGTAAAGCCTTTATGTTTTACATTTTATTACATGTAACTCTTCCACTTACAAAACCATATGATGTCGCCTAAAGATTCATTTGATTTTGTGTTGATGTCAGTTTTTATTGTGTAGTTTTAGGGATGGCTCTAGAATAAGATTTATGGGCAAACTAGTAAGGTTTAAAAGACAGCATAAGCTGTTAACCAGTAATTCAAAACTTATATTTATGACTTGGTAGATACTGTATGGTTTTGTAAAGTTGGAGGGAACAGTAAGTCTGATCATAAAATTGACTAATTTATATTTATTGGAAGCTCTCCAATGTCCTACACTCTCACACCTAAACCTTCTTATTCTACTTGTCCATACATTTGTGGCTGATATTCATCCAAAGGCCATGGGATACTCTAATACCTACAAGTATTTATTAAATCATTGAGGATTCAATTATTTAATGTTTGTAAATAAACATTGTAAAACTTAGAACAGTGTCTTGCTATGATAACTACTATTATCCTAGAATAATTTGTCCAATGTAGTTTTGTTGTGAAACTTTACTAACTGAATTTTGTTCTTCACAAGTTGCTATCTTTCCAATGAATTTTTCACTAGAATATTAGATAAACTGGAAGACCTCATTTTCAAACTGCCAGATAAGAGGAAGCTTGTTTATTCATAATTCTTTGAAGTCATAGTAAATCCTTGCTTATTCAGAGCCTAATTTTCAGCCAACCTTAAATATTTATGATAGTTTTAAAGTCAAGACAGGGAAAAAAAAAATGTGTTTCTAGACACCACTAAAAATAACCCTTGAGCAGCAAATAGAAATAATGCTCAGGACTGTAAAGGACATTACAGAAACAGAGATTTATGAATGAATGAATGAATGAATGAATGAATGAGAATAATATCTGGGAATGTAAAAGTCAAAATAAGCTTAGGCTTTAACAAAATGCTTGAAATAGCTAAAGTTATTTATCTGTTTTTAAATATATAATATCAATAAGCAAAGGGAAAAATCTCCCTGCTTAGGATTGTAATGTTGTTAAATGACATTTTTAAAAGTAGAATTCTAGATGTACCATCAATTTAATTCTTTCTTAATTTAATATATGAATTCAGTGCAATTCATGTCAGAATTTTCAAAGGACTTTGTGAAATTTGGCAAACCAACACTAAAATTCTTTTTTACAATTATTAATGGATATTCTTGTACATTTACTCTTCCATGTAAATGTTTATAGTTTTATGTTACACCTTTTCTTCATCTGAAGTTCAATTTTGGGATAGTGTATATAGAGAACTAATTTTATTTTTCATGAAAATATCAGTTTCCTTAAGTTAAACTATGTATTTAATGTAATCCAAACAGAACACCAACAAGACTTTTTTTTAAATCAGACAAATAAGGTCTGTGGCTTAGATGGAAAAATTAAGAAAGACCTTAGAAGCCATAGGAGAATGTTTTTATAATCTTGAATTACAAAAGGCCTTTGCAACTCAGGAGTTATAGAAGTAATAAATTGTTAAACTTGACTCCCTACAAATGAAGGATGTTGGTATGGCATCACTACCATAAGGAGGGTCAAAAAAAATTCAAATGCAATCTCGGAAAAAATATTTGCAACATCTGTCACAGTCATGTGACTGATTTTCCCTTCTCCAAATCAATAAATGAACATTAACTTCATAGTAAAACTATACCTATTATCAGCCAGGAGCAGTGTCTCACGCCTGTAATCCCAGCATTTTGGGAGGCTGAGGCGGGTGGATCCCCTGAGGTCAGGAGTTCAAAACCAGCCTGGCCAACATGGGGAAACTTTGTCTCTACTAAAATACAAAAAAATTAGCCAAGCATGGTGGTGCCCACCTGTAATCCCAGCTACTTGGGAGGTTGAGGCAGAAGAATCAGTTAAAGATGGGGTTTTGCCTTGTTGCCCAGTCTAGTCTCAAACTCATGACCTCAAGTGATCTGCCTGCCTCAACCTACCAAAGTGCTGGGATTACAGGCATGCCCAGCCACGCTTTGCTCTCGATCAAGGAATTTTATTTCCAGTACATCCTGCAGGTATACTTGCTAGGTTCCAAATACTCTATATACCACCTTACTTACTGTAGCATAGTTGACATTTAGGCAGTAGGTAAAAGAATTGTAATTCATGAGTATACTTACAGAATACCACAATGTAGTTATACAAAAGGAAGTAAGTAGCTCTTTATGTCAGGACCAGGAAAAATCTATTAACACTTAGATTGCTTCTGGAGAAGGACATCGAGTGTTAGAGGGCTGGTGGACAGATAGAGATTTTGTACCTCATAAATATGGGTACATATTTATGTATCCTCTTTTGTACCTCATACATACTGAAACTTAGAATGTGTTTTTAATTAAATTTAAAGAGTGATTATTAAGAATACTTACATACAAGTTTCAAATCTTAGTTACTGAGAACTTCAAAAATTATGTTTTTAATACTCCTGGTGAACAATGGGAGTGAGTAAAGGGAGTCAACAAATACCATCTTGTTTCATAAAGGGGAAGAAGGTAGTAGATTCTTGCAGCTGTTAGGGAACATATTAGATTACATTACATATCATATTTTGATAATTTATAGTTTGATGTAATGATTTGATGCAAATTGTACAAATTTTCAGCAAATTACTTGACTTTTTAAAACAATACTTTGATGACCCTTTGTTTTTTTCATTGTCAGATAGGCGTGATGATTCTAACCATTTAGGATTTCTTCGAGGCTTAGATATAATATATTTTAAGTATGCATCATAGTTTATGCTCAATAAGCAGCCGTGCTTGCAGTGGTTTTTAAGACTGCTGTTGAAAGAAGCAAGTATCACCACCAAAAGTTAGGATGGATTCTCTAAGAACAAATCAAAGAAGACTACATTTCCATTTTTTAATATTGCAGGGCTAAACCATGGAAATGAGTTAGGTAGGGAACAGGGGATTTGATAAAGACTTTCCATGACATTCTTTTAAACAATATGGGGGAATTATGGGGACAATTCAAGGTCAGGTAAATGGATTAGTAACTTTGAAGGGCCCAAGTGTTGTTAGAGAATCATTAATCAAGAAGTGGTTATATGATGCTCATCTATAATATCCTGCAGTACTGTATTTCTACATTTTTGTCAGTGATTCAGGAAAAATTAAAACCACATTTAACAAATTTGATACAAAACAGAAGAATAACAAATTAATTGAATCATGAAATAAGGATCTAATAGATTTTTTCGAGCAGAATTAATGAGTTGACTGAATGAATTTTAATAGTAACAAATGTAAGATCATGCAACTGAGTCCAGGAAACGTATGGCTTATAGGTTTTTAGGCTTGGACGTGAAATGTGAAATGACCAGGAAGGTTCCAATATGGAGATATTATTCTACAGTAATAAAAGTTATACGTAGAGTGTAATCTATAATTACCTTACCTATAGAACCTGGACACCCAAGCTTTAAGCCAAAAGGTCTTCAGAGAAATATTACAATCATCGCAGAAAGATTCAAAAGTGCTCTGTTAGTGCGAGGCTATAACTACCTACAAATATTTTAAGTGTTCACATATGAAAGAGCTGGATTTCTTACTTGGCAAGACCTAAAGTAGTAGAATTGGGACCATCCCTTAACCACTACAAGAAAGCATCTAATGTATTCTCTATCAGTAGAAGTATTCAGGCATAAGCCAAATTCAGTAGAAATGAGCTTGCTTGTGAAGATTGAAGTACCAAGCAGATAACTTGATGAGTTTAAAGTCCCCTTTCATCCTGATGTGACAACAGTGTGAAAGAGTTGATACATTCATTAAGTTACCATGCAAAAGAACTGGTGAACCCAAGCTAATTTTGAGGGTATAATTTAAAAGATTCTGTAGTTCATTTTTTCCTTGTTTTTTTGTTTTTTTGTTTTTTAAGGACATTGTGTATGTGGGAGGGACCCAGATAATCTGCTGAAGTTATTTTGAGTATAGGGTGCCTATGTTGCCTATGTGTTTAAAATCATATATTTTAGGAATATTGTATGTATTTTGTATATAGTGAAACTTAAAGCAAAATATTCTATTTTTCAGAGGTTAAGTTTTTAATATTCAAATATGTGATTCTGGCTTCCTTTGTAACAAAATCAGAGTAAACAAACGTGTTTTAATCTTTATGTGGAATGTGATTTCCCTGAGTCATGCTTGAGTGAGGCCTCTAACATGCCTATACGTAGTTTTTCTAGTCAGGTATAAGTAGTCTCATCTTTTTCATTTCTGTTGTAAGTTTTTGTTTATCAAATGCCACATTTTTAGGATTAAACAACTTGTGTTATTATAAAGAGAAATGTATGGAAATGGTGTGCCATTTTTCAAATGAATTAAAATGGCTTTTTACTCAAAAACTTTACTTTTCTACAAAGGACAGGACTTTTCTCAAGCAAATGAAAGACCCCATGTATGTCCCAATTCAAGCTCAACAATGAGGTAACAAATGCCCAGTTTTCATGCACATTAACAGTAATTACATCATGTTCTGTTGCTTTGAATCCCTGCATGCACTCCTGAGATTCTCGCTGCCAAAAAGAGGAAATTTTAAAATTCAGTGTGAGTAGTAGAATAAATTGAATACACTGTTACATTTGTTAGCTACTATCTAGAATCCTATATTTTGGATCTAAA
Organism: Saimiri boliviensis; assembly: GCF_048565385.1. NCBI lineage: Eukaryota > Metazoa > Chordata > Mammalia > Primates > Cebidae > Saimiri > Saimiri boliviensis. The sequence continues at coordinate 39,187,980 of NC_133464.1, read as the reverse complement.
ATGTAAGCTTGCAAGTCAAAATTAATGTTAATAGTAAACTTTTTTCAGTTATGATTTATTTTATTTAAAAAAATATATATTCTGTACCAGGCACAGTGGCTCACACCTGTAATCCAAGCACTTTGGGAGGCCAAGGTGAAAGGATTACTTGAGCCCAGGCATTTCAGACCAGCCTGGGCAAAATAGTGAAACCTCATCTCTACAAAAAAAAAAAAAAAAAGTAATCATTATTATATATGAGAATATATGGGGGGTGTGTGTGTTTGTGTGTGTATTCTGTATTTTAAAATAATTTTCAGTCTAAGGTTTTAAATGAATACTGTTTGAAATTATGTTTTCAATCCCAGCTTCTCTGGTAATGGTAGGATTTTTGTCCTCATTTTATGTTAGTAGAAGGCCAAAGTAAGAAGGCATGGAAAATCAGGTGAGCAGAGTAACTGATTTTTATGTCATACTGGGCTAGTTTAAAGCTTGATAAAGAAACCAGCTGTCCTAAATTTCCATTCATTTTTTTTTTTTTTTCATATTTCTATATACTTTTATCTTCTGTTTTTTAATCTGCTACCAGACTGAAGCAGTGGCATGATCTCGGCTCACTGCAGCCTCCACCTCCCAGAGTTCAAGCAATTCTCATGCTTCAGCCTATGAAGTAGCTGGGACTACAGGTGTTTGCCACCATGCCCGGCTAATTTTTGTATTTTTAGTAGGTATGGGGTTTTGCCATGTTGGTCAGGCTGGTCTAGAACTCCTGACCTCGAGTGATCCGTCCACCTCAGCCTCTCAAAGTACTGGGATTACAGGCATGAGCCACAGCACCTGGCCCTGCTGCTGCCTTCTTCAACAGATAAGGAAATGTTTGTCATCTGCAAGGTAAATTTAATGGAATGAAAGATACTGAGATTTGAAATGAAAGCCATAGTATCATTCAAGCTTTTATTAATAAAAAGCTCTGATAATTTTACTCATATTACCTCTAGTTCTCATAGTTACACAAAATAACGTACATCATAATTTTTTGAATGCAGAAATTCCTCTCATTCTCCCCTCCCCCAGAATTTTTTCATGGCTTTTAAAGCCACTGTTTCATTTGACATATATTCATTTGGACAAATTTATATTAATATCTCAAGCTGGACTCATTGCTTCCTAACTTATCATGAGTGGTTCTTTTCCTTTGCTAGTACAGGCCTGAAAAATAGTAGTAATATAGTAGACATGAAAGCATTAAGAAATGTAGTTCTGAGTAAAAATATCTGTTCCTTTCCATCTGAACAGAAGACTCTAGAAGAAAGTGATGAGAAACTCCCAAATTAAGATCACAGTGTATAGGTTTTATTTTTATGTCAACTCTCATCTATCTTCCTTTTTCTTTTCTAGGTATTAGTCTAATCTTAAATCCCTTGTCCTACCAGTAACAATGGCCCTGGGAAACCTTTAACTATTCATGGGCAACCAGTAAGTGGGCACTGGCTCTGAAGTATACAGCTTGAATATTTTTGAGCAGCAAGTCAAAATACTCACACAGAACAATTTAATACTGCTTTCTTTCTGTCAGTCTTCTTTAAAAAGAAGGACTGGGAAGGATTTGTGTCAGAAAATACTTACTATCTATTGGGAGAATTAATGATGGATGCCAGTGTTTTTAACCTGAAATTCTGTGGTATAGAACATCTTTATACAGAAATAGACTACAATTATCAGCATATTTTGTTGTATAAATAGAATGATTGGTATGGGAAAATGCTGTTTTCTACTGAAGCAAACTTCTTCTCAATTCTGAATAACTGAATGGCTGTCACTCTTGGGATGAATTTGCTTTATACCTTGTAAAATCAAGGCTTTTTCTCACAGTTCTGTCTTGGTCTGTATTTTTTTACTTCCTTTTTAAAATAATTTTATATGTGCATAGAATTTATAAGAATGGTGCAAAGAACCCTTCTGTGTCTTTTATCCAATTCACCCCTTTTTAACATTTTGCTACATTGATCATTTTTATTATTTCTTTTTCTATCCCTCCCTCTTCCTCTTTCTCCTCTTCCTCCCTCCCTCCCTAGACACACACACACACCCCCACACACCCCCCCCCCACACACACACACACTTTTTTTCTGAATAGTTTAAGAATAGGTCGAATATGAACCTTTAAGCCTTCAAAATGTATTTCTTAAGAATAAGAATGTGTTGTTTGAGACCAGCCTGACCAACATGAAGAAATCCTGTCTCTACTAAAAATACAAAAAAAATTAGCCAGGTGTGGTGGCGCATGCCTGTAATCCCCCAGCTACTCGAGAGGCTGAGGCTCGGGAGGAGTATCACTAGAACCCGGGAGGCAGAAGTGGTGAGCCAGGATCGCGCCATTGCACTCCAGCCTGGGCAACGAGAGCAAAACACTGTCTTAAAAAAAAAGTTCTGTTATTAAGTGTACTATACCTTTAAAATTCAAGATAATGTTGATAGCATTACTTTTGTCTATTTTTGTCAGTTGTTCCAAACATGGCTTTTGTGGTTTTTTTTTTTGAGACAGAATGTCACTGTCACCCAGGCTAGAGTGTAGTGGTATGATCTCCGCTCACTGCAGCCTCCACCTTCCAGGTTCAAGTGATTCTCCTGCCTTAGCCACCTGAGTAGCTGGGATTACAGGCCCTGCCACCATGCCCAGCTGATTTTTTTGTATTTTTTTAGTAGAGATGGTTTTACCATGTTGGCCAGGCTGGTTTCAAACTCCCGATCTCAAGTGATCTGCCTGCCTCGGCCTCCCAAATGACTAGGATTACAGGCATGAGCCACCACACCCAGCCCCAAATACGTCTTTTTATAACAGTTTCCTGCCACCCCCACCCCCTGCACCGGATCCTGTCCAGAATCATGCATCACTTTTAGTTATCAGGCCTCTTAAGTTGCCTTAAACTTTTAACAGTTTTTTATTTTTTCTTTTTTAGTTTGTTCTTATGACATTAGGTCCTTTTTCCTTTAATTTTATGTATATTCTCCTTCCAGGATTTCATCTTTTGCTCATCTTCAACTGTTAACTGAAGGAAATTACCAGCAATGTCTTAAAACACAAACCATGCCTTTTCTTGTGTCTTGTGAACTCAGATTTCAAGCTGCATGACTGACATTTTTACCTGGGTGTTTTTCTGAAGTTTAAACTCAGCATTTCTGAAGCAAAATCACTGTCTTTCCACATTCACCCCTCTTCTTCAATTTCTGTTGAGGCAAACAAAAATTTGCTTCACATCTTTATTCACATCTGTAAGTTACACTACTACCATTTTAAAGCCATTTCTGTTTGAACCTTCAGAATAATAATCCTTTTCCCCTTCTCCTGTGTTTAATCGCTCATCAAATTTCATGCATTTTTTCCCTGTAGTATCTCTATTTTTTTTTTTTTTTTTTTTTTTTTTTTTTTTTTTTTGAGACGGAGTTTCGCTCTTGTTACCCAGGCTGGAGTGCAATGGCGCGATCTCGGCTCAACGCATCCTCCGCCTCCTGGGTTCAGGCAATTCTTCTGCCTCAGCCTCCTGAGTAGCTGGGATTACAGGCATGCGCCACCATACCCAGCTGATTTTTTTGTATTTTTAGTAGAGACGGAGTTTCACCATGTTGACCGGGATGGTCTCGATCTCTCGACCTCGTGATCCACCCGCCTCGGCCTCCCAAAGTGCTGGGATTACAGGCTTGAGCCACCACGCCCGGCCTGTAGTATCTCTAAAATCCTCTTCACTCCTGTGGCCATCATCCCGAATCAGCTTCTTATTGCTTCTTGACTGGTATCATGTTGTAATTATATACAATAACCTCTTAATTGGTTGCTCTGTCTCCCTCACTGAGTTAATACTTTTACCCACATCTCTTCTTTCTTTCATAGTTTTACATTCTAACATCATAATTTGTGCAGGAATTTGAATAAGAAAGTTGCTGATTCATAACTACTTTTTTTCTCACCCTTCTCCTTTTTATTCAGCCAGTAAATATATACTGATATCTACATCTACCATGTGTAAGACACTAAGATAAGCCTCTAAGATAATGTATCCTAAGGTGTAAATTAGTAAATAAACTAGAGTTTGCTCCTGCTGAGAAACAATTAAGGGAAACAGAAAATGAACAGTTAAATGTAGAATTCTTAAATTATCATTATATATTTTGATGATTGCTCTGAACTAGGTTGTGTGCAGAAGAATAATGTCTGGAGCAGGGTATACTGTGATAGGGTAGCCATGAAAGGCCTCCCTGACACTTAAGCTAAGTCATTTGTCTCTGATTTCCAAGTACATTGCATCATTTTTCTCCTCTTAACCTCAGGTGCCACTGCTTTAGTCAAGCCTTTATTTTCTCTTGCCTGAACTGTTACAGTAGTCTTTGAACTGTCTCCCTGGTTTTCGTTTAGTCCCCTCTACTTTCATCACACATTCTTCAAGGGTAACTGAGAACTCTGATCATGTTATTCAACAGTATGACATCCAGGCTGCACAGCTTAGCATTTAGGGTCATTCACAATACATTCTGCCTGTCTTTCCCTACTCAGGTCTTTCTTTTTGATTCTCCCCATATACTCTACACCAGGCGTCCCCAAACTACAGCCCGCGGGCCGCATGCAGCCCCCTGAGGCCATTTATCCAGCCCCCGCCTCCCCCCACCCACCCCGCACTTCAGGAAGGGGCACACCTCTTTCATTGGTGGTCAGTGAGAGGAGCACAGTATGTGGCGGCCCTCCAACGGTCTGAGGGACAGTGAACTGACCCCCTGTGTAAAGTTTGGGGACGCCTGACTTAGAGTTTTCCCCTCTAAAGGCAGTCTGAATGCTGAAAACAGTACCCAGGTTGTTAGACCCTTCATTTCACTACACCTGTGGTTCACAAATACAGATCAATTTTAGTCACCTAGAGATGTTTTTTGTTTGTTTCAGAAGACATATTCCTTTGTCCTCTTCCACTCCTAGTAAATAAGGATCTCTGTAGAGGGGATCCAGGAATTTATGCTTACAAAGCTCTCCAGGTAATCCTGATGCATTCTTTCCTCATATATGCCTTCAGGAAGTACTACACAAAAGTATAGTATTTAGTAAACCAAATAACTTTGTAAAGAAACACTTTGTAAACTGTAAGTAATAGTATAATTACTACTACCTGTACTGTTAATATAGTTATCTATACTATTAATATAGTTATTGCTATCTGTGCTATTAACATGTTAATATAGATAACTATTACTATGTATACTATTAATATAATAGATATTATTGTCTATCACTGTGTCCTTTCTTGGTCCCTTACCAGCAATCTCTAAGATAAAGTAAACTTCTTCTCTAAAGCAAACGCCCTAGTCCTAAGGTTTGAAAGAACTTTAGGAAGTGATTACAGGAAAAATGTTGATTTTCCTTTTCTTTTTTTTTTTTTTTTTTTTTTTTTGAGACGGAGTTTCACTCTTGTTGCCCAGGCTGGAGTGCAATGGTGCGATCTCGGCTCACCGCAACCTCCTCCTCCTGGGCTCAGGCAATTCTCCTGCCTCAGCCTCCTAAGTAGCTGGGATTACAGGCACGTGCCACCATGCCCAGCTAGTTTTTTGTATTTTTAGTAGAGACGGGGTTTCACCATGTTGACCAGAATGGTCTCGATCTCTCGACCTCGTGATCCACCCGCCTCGGCCTCCCAAAGTGCTGGGATTACAGGCTTGAGCCACCGCGCCCGGCGATTTTCCTTTTCAAATGTTGTTAGTAGAGCAAGTGCCAGAACTCCGGCAAATGTCTTTATTCCCTGAAATGTTGAAGAAGAAGAATTACAGAAATTACATACCAGTAAGCTTGAATAGATCCCACCATGAACATTCTACAACAATTTTAAACAAATAACATCGAGAAAAGGAAATGGTGAAAACCAAAAGCCACCATTATTTAACTGTTGTCTTGACAAACTACTTTTTACCTTTTTTTTATTTCGAGCTATTTACTAGAAGCTCCGGAAGAGAATGCCACTTATGGAAGAAATACCAATTTAAGCAAAATGTTTTATCAAGCTTAAAAATATTTGTAGATACATGGAAATTAGAAAATAACATTATTATTAAAGCAGATTAAATATCAATTCCCAAAGAATGTTGACTAGTAAATCATCTTAAAGGGGCCATACTCATTAAATGTTTTCAAGTTTTTTAACTTAATTTTCAATTAGTCATTGGTTAAATTACATAGGTTAAAGCTAGACTGTGCAGTGAACGAAACACATAGTAAAGGTAGTTCTTTTCAATTATCACACTTTAAACAAACCTCCATTTAGTTATAAATTCAATAAAGTGAATACCATGTACCTGTCAATACCCCATTTTGAGATCCCTCTTCCCATTCCTCAGGTCTAATAGAAGAGTAACAGTAAGTTAGCTGAGTTTTATATAAAATTATACACTAGGAAACTTTGACCTACGATTTAAAGAGAAATTTGTCTTTAACACTGAAATGTTTTGTTCAGTTGATGGAGGACTTTTTAAAGTGAAGGTGAAACTCATGCCCATATTATATGGACAAAAATAAAATTGAGAAGAAATTTTGATTCCCACTGGAAATAAGGAAGAACCCAATTTGATATCATAAATTTCAAGGAATATTTGTCAGATTCAGTGTAACAGGTTCCAAAATGAATGTGTAGCAGGAGAACTCTGCAATTCAGCATAGTACAGTGGAGTAGATTGCAAATTCAAAGATAAAATAAATTATTGTGGGGGAGTCAGAAAAGACCAATATGGGACACAAATTAGCTTTTTTTTTTTTTTTTTTTTTTTTTTTTTTTTTTTTTAATGAAGGGAGACAGCAGGGGTAATATAAAAGCTACAAAAGTTAAAGAAAACATTTTGAAAGATTTATTCTAGAAATGTAAAATGATTTTAGATTATAACCTATTCACAGCTAAGCAAATTTAAGCAAGCACAGCAGTCTTTGAAGTCAAAAATATGAGAATAGAATTAGATGGCAAAAACTGATGAGATAAACTATCTGTGAAAATGATAGTAAATCAATTAAAAGAAATGAAAGATAAATAGTATTTAGGGTCAGGAGAATTTCAGAAAACCATTTTGGTAACTTGAGGCTGGAGGTTTATAAAGTAGAAAAAAGAAGAAAATTATAAAAACAACTAGAGAAGAAGTAATTGATGTGGAAAACAGACAGTATATATTCACCTTCAGTGTGCCAAGGGAAGAAAACAACAAAATGGAACAGGAAAAAACATTTAGGGATATAATAGAAGAAAATGTTTTCTGAAATAAGGAATCTGCAGTTTAGAAGAAATCACATTCTGGGTAGTATGAAGAGGATGGGAAATAGCAACATCATAAAGTTACAGAACATCAATGTTAAAGGAATAGTATTAGAAGCATCTGAGCTGAATAAGTTATTTACTAAGGAAAAAAATAATTCTAAGCTTCATATAGTGACTTACCTAAAGACCCAACTACTTGGGAGGCTGAGGAGAATCGCGAAAGTCCAGGAGTTGAGGACAAGCCTCGAAAATATAGTGAGATGCCCCCCTCAAATAAATAAGTTAATTAATCTCATTGAGCTCAAGATTTTATTCCATAATAATAATTTATTTATTCATTTAGCAATAATTTATTAACCACCAAGCACCATTTTCAGGCACTGAGATTAAGGGTTTAAGATGAAAGACTCTCTGTCTTAACGGAAGTTGTGTTTCTGTGATGTAGACCAGAAAATACACAAATAACTAAATAATTTTTAGGGAGTAGCAATTATTTGAAATACATGAAATAGAGTATGATTCAGGGAAGTGTGCAGTCTGAAAGATGAGAAGGAATCAGTCATGTAGGGTCCCATGAAGCATATTACCCATATGGCCTTCCTGAAAAGCCTACTGGACATTGTAACTTCACCAAAGAAGGAAATAATCAAAGAACTAATGGATTGAGTTGTCAAGGTAAAGAAATAGCAGTGAACATTTAGTGTAAAATATAATCTTAATGACCTTTGTCGTTTCGGTTACAAAACATTGTAATCATAATTGTTAACAAGAAATTATAACATAAAAATAATAGAAGTAGAGGCAAAATAGCAGAAACTTCCAACGAAAATTGATGGTAAGAAAAACAGTGTTTATATATAAACAATATATAGGCCGGGCACGGTGGCCCAAGCCTGTAATCCCAGCACTTTGGGAGGCCGAGGCGGGTGGATCACGAGGTCAAGAGATCGAGACCATCCTGGTCAACACGGTGAAACCCTGTCTCTACTAAAAATACTAAAAATTAGCTGGGCATGGTGGCGTGTGCCTGTAATCCCAGCTACTCAGGAGGCTGAGGCAGGAGAATTGCCTGAACCCAGGAGGCGGAGGTTGCGGTGAGCCGAGATCGCGCCATTGCACTCCAGCCTGGGCAACAATAGCGAAACTCCGTCTCAAAAAAAAAAAAAAAAAAAAAAAATATATATATATATATATATATATATAAAATGTTCTCAAATTTCATGAAAGAATCAATAGTTTTATGAAGTATATGTTTTAGCGTATCACTTAAAACTAAACTATAAATGGAACAGACTATGTATTTTGCATACTACCAGAGAAGGGAAATAAAAAGCAGTCACAGGCTATATAACAAAGGACAGATAGCAAAGCAAACAGCAAAGAAGGAAAAAACAAGAGACCATAAATTAAGATAGAAGAAGACTAAACACATATTTTCTAACAACAGTTGTAAATGTGACAAACTCACTATGTATATAGGAAAAGAAATACAGTTTGTGTCAAAAAGAAAACTTTTTTCCATTTTAATAAGTGACTCCATCTTTTAAAGATGAAAAAAGGCAAAATAATACAAAATTAAATCTATTCTAAAATTATTTATTAAAAATTGTCTTAAAATAATAATTCAGAACCTTGAGAATCCCTGTGTACACAATAAAGATATGCTTAAGAACCTTTATGTGTCAGATTTCCAAGAGGGAAAGTGCTTATTGTTCCATTCTGGGTTCCATGCCCAGCCCAGGAAGCTCAACTGTTGCCAGAGGCGATGATCACGTTTTAAAAACATAGTTTAGGGGTATGTATACTGTCTAGATAAAGTTCTAAATAAAGGGCATGCTGAACAGATAATTCAGTTGATCAATTACTATAGTTCCTGCTTTAAAACACAATTAATGAAGCAAAGAAACTAAACTCAGAAAATATAAACAAGTTGGAATCATGTTGTTAATTCATAAGCACTTACTAAATCCAGCTTACGGCCACATTAAAGTTACAATTATGGATATATATTTAAATGTGTGACTCATAAATTAGTTTAAAAATCAGGTTCATTCATCTTATAGACCTTGTTTGAGAGAGTAAGAGGATGAGGTATTCCATGGTCTTTTCTAAGTTTAGCCAGCTGCCTCCCAAATGTTTAATTTGGGGTTACTCGTTGAAAGAGTAGACTGAATCAATACAAATATGTAAGTGCTACTAGAAAAAGAACTCAAGTACATGTTCTTCTGATTACTCATCAATAGCATCAAAAGGAGATGATGTGGATGAAGGAAACAGATTATATGTGTGCACATTTTTTAGGATGTTTCTTAGGAATCTAGAATCCTAGTTGGTCATTATGCTTGTGAACTGAAAACCAGAGAAAGTGAGAGAGTGAGTTGTGTGTGTGCTCATGTGCATGCATGTGTGTGTGTTCATACAGCTTTCTTTATAGACTGCTGCTCTGTTGCTTTTGGGGGAAAATTTTCATAGATTTACATTTGGTAAATATACCCACATCCAAAAAAAGATGTATGAAAAATTGGAATGCCAGCTAACTAAATCAACTCATAAAAACTAAAGTTAAGGGTAAGATTATTTTCCACGATTATTTTAAAATATGATGTTTACTGGAAGGAAAGTCCAGAGAATTACCACAGATGAAATGTTAGTATATTTCTCCCACTTGTAAATGAGCTCTTATTTCCTACAGTGTGTATTCTGGTCCACAATGAGTCATTTTCAACATGTTTCAATTTAACTTCTAATACATTTTTAAACTTGGCAGGCATATTTAGATGAACATTACTTCCAGTTTTAGAGACTGCTTCTAAATTATCCTTCAGTCTTGCAGTCATCATGAAAAGTTCTTTCAGTAATAGGAAACAGGATTGATTGGAAGTGTATGTTTTGGAGGAGCAAAAAAAATGGTTACCATTTTTAAATTTTGTTACTACATAAAAACCTCTTCACATTATCTTAAAAAGTTGTAGTTGTGAGGTCCTTTAATGGATAGAAGATACTTTGGGGAAGAGAATATATGATGTAACCTAGATAATAAAGTTAATATTCATTAAAAATTTATTATGCCCAATACTGTTTAACTGTTCTATACATATTAACTATTTTAATGCCTATGTAATAGGCAGTAGTATGTTTTCTGTAAGCCATTCAGGCTTTGTTTCCATTAGAAAACGTGGAGCCCAGCGCAGTTGTGGGCATATAACTAAAGCGTCGTGAGTGTAAAAACTGATTATTGTATAGAGAATTTTACCTATTGCCAACTCTGAATAAGTATTTAATAATTACCTTGTATAAAATTTTGCAATTCTATGAATCTTCTGGCTGATTTCAGTGACCAACCTGTTACCTTTTAAATGTTCTTGATTTTTGTTACTATAATTTTTACACTATGCCTTATTAGTTTTAACACTTTAAAAGTTCATAAAAACTTAGTTCCAAAATGCTTAAAGATCACTGCAAACATTGCATTCGTTTTGCAAATGAGGGAACAGGGCTAAAGAGGTAATACAACTTGTCCTCAGTTATACTGTTATTAGGAACAGAGCCATAATTAGACATCTGTTCTCTTCGTTCCCATCCCGGTTGTTCTTTCTGTCACGCCATTATGTTATACTTAGTAAACAGTATATGAATCATAATATGTGTGAAGCTGAACATCAATGAGTACATTTTTGTTCTCAAATATACATATCAAAAACCACAGAATTTAAAACTATACTGTATTAATTTCATAGGGTTGCAATGATAAATTGCCGAAACTTGGTGGCAAAACAACAGAAATCCATTCTAGAGGCCAGAACTCTGAAACAAAGGTGTTGACTTGGCTTTACTGTCTCCTAAGGCTCTAGGGATGATTGTTTCCTTGCTTCTTCCAGCTTCTGGGGACTTCCAGGCATTCCTTGGCTTCCTTAGCTTGTAACCACATCACTCTAGTCTCTGCCTATGTCTTCATATGACTTTCTCCTTTGTGTGCCTCTTATATGGATACATCTGATTGCATTTATGGCCCGGTCAGATAATTCTGGCCAGGTCTGTCATCTCAAGATGCTTAACTTAATCATATCTGCAAAGACCCTTTTTTCAAATAAGGTCATATTCACAGCCTTCTGAGAGTTAGGACATGGAATTCTCTTTTTTGGTGGGATTGGGGGCACCATTCAACCTACCACATACATCTTTTAAGTCATATGAATTATATTTATGTGGATTCTTCAATAAGTGTAACATTTTATTTTGAAATTATTCAAATAGGATTTTATAAGGTATCAAGTAATTTTAATAGTTACAGAAATTCTGTGATATTTCTATGGACTTTCTTTTCAAGCTACTAATGTGCCATTTGGCAAACTGTTAGCTGTTGAACAAAATCATACCTTAGAGATTCTAGACTATCCCATATGATTTATGACATATATTTATTATGACTTAAAAGGCATCCTGTGTGACTTTTAATAACATTCTTTAAGAACATCATGACAGGCCGGGCGTGGTGGCTCAAGCCTGTAATCCCAGCACTTTGGGAGGCCGAGGTGGGTAGATCACGAGGTCAAGAGATCGAGACCATCCTGGTCAACATGTTGAAACCGCGTCTCTACTAAAAATACCAAAAAAATTAGCTGGGCATGGTGGCGCGTGCCTGTAATCCCAGCTACTCAGGAGGCTGAGGCAGGAGAATTGCCTGAACCCAGGAGGCGGAGATTGCGGTGAGCCGAGATCGTGCCATTGCACTCCGGCCTGGGTAACGAGTGAAACTCCGTCTCCAAAAAAAAAAAAAAAAGAACATCATGACAGTGACATAAGAGTTAAAGAAACAGAATAGCTATACATTTTTAACAGACACAGTGTAAAAATCTAGCATTTAGACAAGCTATATTATCTTCATTTAGGTCAGTTTAATTGCTAGCAATTAAATTTTGCCCTACTGTATTTGAGATCCTTTAGATTTTGGATGCTCTCATAATATAATGACAATTTCATATTTTATTTTTGTTCCTCATTTTTTTCATTCATGTTGTTCCTGGTTTTAATAAATGTTTATGCATGATGTGTATATTTGTATTATGTATGCCAGATGTATGATCATTTAGTTTCTGCTTCTGTAGAAATTATTACTACTAGATGTGAAGATACCCTGAATTCATTTTAGCCATGGAAAGTTATTACTGTAAATGAAAGGAGAAACAACGAATATATTACATAAGTCTGTGCTTCATGCAGTTATCGATATGGTTTGGGTCTGTGTCCCCACCCAAATGTCATCTTGTAGTTCCCATAATTCCCATGTGTTGTAGGAGGGGCTGAGTGGGAAATAACTGAATCATTGAGGCAGGTCTTTCCCATGCTGTTCTTGTGATAGTGAATAAGTCTAGCAAGATCTGATGGTTTTAAAAATGGGAATTTCCCCGCACACTCTCTCTCTCTTTGCCTGCCACCATCCACAAGAGATGTGACTTGCTCCTCCATGCCTTCCCAAGGAGGCCTCCCCAGCTATGTAGAATTGCGAGTCCAGTAAACCTCTTTTTTTGTAAATTGCCCAGTCTTGGGTATGTCTTTATCAGCAGCATGAAAATGGACTAATGCAGTTATTAATGGAATTAAATGAAATTCATTAGTTAATTCTAAGTATTCAACAAATGTTAGCTATTATTATTATCATCATCTAATTAGTTGATTTTTAAAGTAAAATGTGTCTGTGTTCTCTTTTCAGTACCATAAAGGTAGAGCAGTCTCTGACTAGATCTGGTAACAAATATTTCATGCAGATGAGTAGACTTTACTACTACAATGAGCTCTCTAAAGAAAGAGTCCCCTTTCCTCAACTTACTATATATTCTGATTGTTAGCAACTCCTACCGTTGGCATTTTTTTAATCTTTTTGTAAATTATGAAAAAATAAACATATCCATGTGTTTTAAAGTTGATGTGTTTTTTACAACTCCAAGGCAATGTGTTTTCATTTCACAAATGGAAAGTGTCTATATTATTTGTAAAAAATAGAAAATGAGTTCATGCGTCTTCAAATAGCAAAACTTAAATGACAGTCGCATGTCTATTAATAGAATTTAAATGTTTTCTCTTAATTCACTTGGACCCCAAATGTGAATTTTTCTTGATGAGATTATTCATAGATTCTCTGCATGTAATGATGCCTGTGATTTCTAAAATTCTTTTTGTCTAAAATCATGAAGATGGCAGATGCCTGTCATCCCAACATTTTAGGAGGTTCACTCCTATAATCCCAACACTTTAGGAGGCTGAGGCAGGAGGATTACTGGAGGCCAGGAGTTCAGGTTCAGCCTGGGTAACAAAGTGAGATCCCATCTCTATAAAAAAATTAAAAAAATAATCACACAGTGGCATGTGCCTTTAATCCCAGCTACTTAGGAGGCTGAGGTGGAAGGATCTCTTGAGCCTCAGAGTTTGAGGCTACACTGAGCTAAGATGGTGCCACTATACTCCTGCCTGAGCACCAGAGCAAAACCCTGTCTCTCTTTAAAAAAAAAAAAAAAAAAAAAAAAAAAAATTCTCCTTGCCTTTAGGCAAGAATGCACCTTGTTCATTCTAGGCAGATAGGCTATCCGTATGCAAACCTGTTAAAGAACTCACATACCTATAAAGGAACTCACATGCCCATAAATGACAACGAAGTGTTAGCTTTGAAATAGTTTATAGAAGTAGTTTACAGGAAAGTCAAGGTGTGGTAAAGAGCCTGTCATTTATAAGAATGGAATGTTCTGTATGTCTAGAACAGAACATAGAACAGAACATGTCTATTCTTATGTGTAATGTTTTGCCATTGTTTAAACTGTACATTTGATCCAGAATTAAGTCAATAGATACTTCAGCTTGCTATCCAGTCTTCATTATAGAAACAACCTTTTCCATGGCCAGGTGCAGAGGCTTGTTCATGTAATCCCAACACTTTGGGAGGCCACGGTGGGAGGATCACTATAAGCTAGGAGTTCGAAATCCAGCTAGCCAACATAGTGAGACCCCAGCTCTACCAAAAAAAAAAAAAAAAATTTAGAAGAAACAACTTCTTCCCCATTATTGTCTATACCCTAACTAAATATTAAGGATTCCACTTGTAAGAAAGTCATTTGCTCTGATTGCCTCTCTTTATTCTTCTGTATGTTTTCATTCCACAAATTTTAGACAGTGTTTACAAAGAATAAGTTATACCAAGGTATAGCCAAAGGTTATGACTAGTTAACCATACACACACACACATCTTTAATGATACAAACCACTAGAGCAGTATTGACTTAAGTGGCTCAAGAATTTCATGAGTTTTCAATGAAAAAGACTAGTAATAGTAATTCTTTTGAGTTTATTTAGGGAGGATTATGAAAAAACTTAACCTTTCTTCTTTTTATGATTTTTTTTGTAAAAATTACAGTTTGATTTTATAAGCACTTTTATGAATTAATTGCAGATGCCATCTGATAAATGCTATAAATTTGTTCCCACATAATTGTACATGATGTACAATTCCATATAGTTAAACTCATTTTCCATTGCCATTTTATAATAGAACCTAATGGAAATTAATTACCATGACTGCCTTTTTCCTGTGAGAATTCAGTCTCCATAGCCTATTCTATGAACTGTTCTCTGCCTTACTTAATTCTTTAATGTATGGATGAACCTAACATTCCCTTCCTGTCAATTTCAAATGTTTAATGTTGCTTGCCTTGTTTCCTTTTATTTTAAATTAGAGACAACATTATGAACTCAGCACTTTACTGAGTACATCAAAAGGCAAAAGAGAAACATAGCTCTCCCCATGGTTTCAGATGAGAATCTGGAGAAAAACATGTATGTGTGCTCAGATTTCTCTTTGTTGGAGTATGGACTATGGAAAGAGAAATAAAATTCTAAAGTATCTCTTTAAACTTTTCCTATGGTGGGCTAGAAATTGTTCAAGTCAATATTTATTGAACCTTTGTGCATAACACACTGTAGAGAATTTCAAAAATTAAAACATAATTTCTGTTTTCAAAGAGCTGAAATACATTATATACACATATTTTAAAGCAAAATTTTATGTATGTTAAGAAGTCTGTTGTAGACTGTGAATGTCCCTATCTGTTTTGGGAATGACCTTTTAGAAGAGGTGGTACATGAAACAAGCATTTGAAGTGTGAAATTTAACATGCAGATAGGAGAAAAGACTATTCCAAAAACTTTGTAAACCTAAATATAGAAGAAACAAAATTAAATAATTGTCAAGAAACGACAGATAATTCATTCACCTGATTTGGAGTATACAAGTAGATCGGAGATAAGGATCGACAGTTTCATTCCTTGGTAGCTGCAATGTTAGAATAAAGAGCTTTTATTTACTTCAGTGTGTAATGAAGGCTGACATGATAAAATTTACATTTTAGAGAATTAGCTTGGAAGTAATACATGTATATATATTTATAGTAATTCAAGATACCCTGAATAGGAGTGCCTGAAGTACAGGCAGTTAGTAACTATGGCCTGAATTGGGTGGCGGCATAGAGAACAAAGATGGGAAAATTGGTTTTAGAAATAAAACTCGGAGGTGATGGGTGGTAGAGATTTTTCCACCTGTTCTCTATTGCCCTTCTCCATCCCTCACAAAGAAAAGAAATTTTTACTCATTTAGGTCATATTCCAAAATATAGTTTGGGCCATGTTTCTAGTCAAGTGGTCTTTTTTTTTTTTTTTTTTTTTTTTTTTGAGACAGAGTCTTGCTCTGTCACCTAGGCTGGAGTGCAGTGCCCCGATCTCAGGTCATTGCAACCTCCACCTTCTGGGTTCAAGTGATTCTCTTGCCTTAACCTCCCCAGTAGCTAGGATTACAGGCACCCACCACCACACCCAGCTAATTTTTGTATTTTTAGTATGTACTAATTTAGTATTTTGTATTTTTAGTAGACCACTATCTTGGTTAGGCTGGTCTTAAACTCCTGACGTCGTGTCGTGATCCACTTGCCTCAGCCTCCAAAGTGCTGGGATTACTGGCGTGAGCCACTGTGCACGGCCTCAAGTGGCCTTTCTCTAAATTATCCCAGTCCTGATTAGAGCTTCCCCTTCCACGTCATCGTTTCCTAGCTCTGGAAAAACAGTGTTGGAGCTCATTTGCACTACTTGTCAGGCTTCTGCAATATCTACATGCTAATGTATGTAATCTCCAGGAGCCAGCCAGTGTTAAGATGGTGTTGGGGCTTAATGTCCTTTCTTAAACCTTATCAGAGTTCTATCCAAGAACTCTTAGTTGGAGTTTTAACTATAAGCCCAGCTAATAATGTTGCATCATTTTATTTCCCATTTGCTACTAGCCCCTTTTTCAAAAGCCTCATAGTAAGGGATGCTTATTTTAATAAAGCATTTAGACATTTTTTGAATCTACCCTAATATCATTTAATAGCACCCAAACCCTGTATCACCACTAACAGATGGATCCTCTTATGATAGAGGCAATATGATTTACATTTAAGAATACTGTTTCTGGAGTGTAAATAGCCTAGGAGATTATCATACTAGCTCTATTGTTCCTGGTGCAGGACTTCAGGAAAGTTACTTAATCTCTGTCTCAGTTTCCTCATGTATAAAATATAATAACAGTAACTTAACTCAAAGTTGTCAGGATTAAATGAGTGTAAGATATAGTATTTGTTACACAATGTGTTAAATATTAGCTATTGTGATTATTATGGGATGCAGCAACTGGCAAGAATTGGAAGTATCTTGGAGAGTTATCAGTGATTCTTACAGCATTTGCTGGGTAGTTTAAGATGACAGCGATTTCATTATCAGAAATAGGACTTTCAGAAAACAGAAGTGATTCATGTGTTAATGAAGGCTGTAATTTTGATTTAGGAATTGTACTTGAAGTACTAAAGCACCATATAGGTATAGGAATAGAGCTGACAAATGAGTATAAGGATCTCAAACCTGGGAGAAAGAACAAGCCTGTAGATAAAAGATTCGGGACATATCAACAATGCCGAAACCTGTAGTAAGTGCTCTGAAATTTGGGAAGAGATTTAATAATTGCTGTAGAGTAATACTGTGCTAAATGTTTTAGGAGTTTTGCTTGCTCGATTGATTCTATTCTCAATTTTTATTTCTCATAATTGCTTTATTTCTGTGAGGAAATTAAGGCTCAAGGAGGTTGTTTTCTGAAAATGTCATGGCTGGAATTTACAAATAAATTACAAAAACTAATATAAGTAACTTTAGCAAGATTACAGGATACAGTTTACTATGAAAAAATTTAATTGTATTTCTGTATGTTAGCACTATTCATTTAAAAACTGGAAATTACTTTTCTAAAATAAACCTTTATAATAGCAGAAAAATAAATACTTAGGGATAAAATTGACAAAATATGAAGCAAGTACAGGACCTGTACACTGAAAGCTAGTAAATAGTAAATATTGCCAAGGAAAAATAAGAAAGACCTAAATAAATGGAGCAAGATATCATGTTCATAGATTTGAACACTTAATTTTGCCGTAGTGTCAGATTATCCCAAACTGACTTATAGATTCAGTGCAATTCTGGTCAAACACTCAGCAGACGTTTTTTGTAGTCCAATCAGCTAACCTAAAATTTACATGGAAATCGAAAGGACCAGAATATCCAAAACAATTTTGAAAAAGAAAGATGAAAGTGCCTAGATAAGTCAGTGAGGAAACGATAATCTTTCAGCAAATCTTGCTAGACCATTTAGATACCCATTTACAAAAAATGTAAACCTCCATCCCTATTTCATACATACAAAAATTAATTTGTAATTATTCATACATCTAAATGTAAGATCAAAAACTAGAAAACTAGAAAAAAAGGGAAAACCTTAGAAACCTTGAGTTATCAAAGGTTACATAAATAGGACATAAAGAACATGAACCATTAAGAAAAACTTTTTTCCTTTTTTTTTTTTTTTTTTATTTGAGACGGAGTCTCACTCTTGTTGCCCAGGCTACAGTGCAGTGGGCAGCATCACAGCTTAACTTCTACCTCCCAGGTTCAAGTGATTCTCCGGCCTCAGCCTCCCAAGTAGCTGGGATTACAGGTATGCGCCACCGTGCCCAGCCAGTTTTGCATTTTTAGTAGAGATGGGGTTTCACCATGGCGGTCAGGCTAGTCTGGAACTCCTGACCTCAGGCAGTCCACCTGCCTCAGCCTCCCAAAGTGCTGGGATTGCAGGCATGAGCCACTGCACCCAGCCTAAGAAAAACTTGATATTCCAACTTGGCTGGTAGTTGGGGGGAAAAAAGAAGAACTTGTTAAATTGAACTTACTCAAAATGAAATTTTGCTCTTCTGATAAGAAAGGAGAAAGACAAGCCACAGTCTTGAGGGAAATATTTGAAAACTGCATATCTAATAAAGGGCTAACATCCAGAATTCTTACAACTTAAGAAGACAAGCTACTCAATTTAAAAGTTTTTTAAATGGCCAACAGGTTTGAACAGACACTTGATGAAAGTAGAACTACAGATGACCAGTAAGCACAAGAAAAGATGCTGTTATCAATCATCAGGAAAATGGAAGTTATACCAGAATTCATTACCCCTACAACAACTAGTATGGCTAGATTTTAAAACACTGATATTACAAGTGTTGGTAAGGTTGTCAGTTAACTGGAATGTCCACACATCACTTATGTGAATGCAGAATCACAGTCACTTTGGAAATGATGTGACAGTTTTTATAAGGTTAAACATAAACTTAGTATAAGGTCCAGCATTTCTACTTCTAGTTATTTACTTAAAAGAAATGAAAAACCTATATACATATAAGGACTTCTGAGTAAATGTTTATAGCAGCTGTATTTTTAATGTCCCCAAACTGAAACAACTAGTGCATCAAACTAAATTTGGGTTTATACATGCTATAGCATACTATATAGCAATAAAAAAGGAAGAAACTACTTATAAATGGAAAATCTTTTTATTATAAAAGCTCTATGTTGAAAGAAGGCAAACACAAAAGACTACATACTGTTTCATTCCATTTATATGGCATAATAAAAAAGTCAGACTAATGACACAAATCCATTTGACAGTTGCTGAGAGCCAGGGGTGGAATGAGAGAACTGACTGAAAAGCAGCAGCACAGAGAGGTTTTGGAGGTGATGGGAATGCATATTATGATTGTAGTCATGGTTGCATTACTATAAACATTTGTTGAAACTTATGAACTTGCACACTTAAAATTGGTAAATTTTGTATGTAATTTATGCTTCAGTAAAGCTGGTTTTCAAATAGGCTTTATTTTTTACAGCAGTTTTAGGTTCACTACAAAATTGGAAGGAAGTACAGATTGCTCATATAATGCCTACCCTTACACATGTATAGCTTACCCCGTTATGAACATCCCCCACTAGAGTGCTACATTTGTTACAGTTGATGAATCTGACAAATCATTATCACCCAAACTCCATAGTTTTTATTAGGGTTCATTCTTGGTGCAATTACTTTTTAATTCTTTCACTTCATCTTTTGTCCAAGTTCACTCTTGGAGTTGTACATTCTATATGTTTGGACAACTCTGCCATGCATATATCCATCAATATAGTATCATATAGAATAGTTTCATTACTGTATTATTTTACTGTGTCCTTGGGTTTACCTTTTTCAAAATGTCATAATCATACAGTATGTAACCTTTTCAGACTTTTTTCATTTAGTAGTATGCATTTAAGGTTTTTCCGTCTTTTCATGACTTCATAGCTCATATCTTTCAGTGCGGAATAATATTCTGTTGCTGAGATGTATCACAGTTCATTTATTCACCTACTGAAGGACATCTTCACTGCTTCCAGGTTATGGCAGTTATGAATAAATCTGCTATAAACATCCTTGTGCAGGTTTTTGTGTAGTTAAGTGTTTAACTCCTTTGGGCAAATATTCAAAGAGTTTGATTGTTGGATCTTGTAGTAAGAGTGCTTAGTTTTGTAAAAAACCACAAAATGTGTCAGTGTAGTGTAGGGGAAAAAAAAGAGGAAGAAACCATTGAACTATTTTCCAAAGTGGCTATACCAGTATACATCTCCACCAGCAGTGAGTGAGAATTCCTGTTGCTTCATATCGTTGTTGGCATTTGGTATTGCCAGTGTTCTGGATTTGGGCCATTTTAATACAGGTATAGTGGTATCTCGTTGTTTTAACTTGCATTTTCCTGAAGACATATGATGTAGAGCATCTTTTCATGTGCTTATTGGCCATCTGTGTATCTTTGGTGATGTGGCTGTTAAGGTCTTTGGCCCGTTTTTTAATAGCGTTGTTTGTTTTCTTATTGTTGAGTTTTAAAAGTTCTTTGTATATTTTGGATAACAATCCTTTATTAGATATGTATTTTGCAAGTATTTTCTCCCAGTCTGGAGTTTTTCTTTTCCTCCTCTTTTTTTTTTTTTTTTTTTTTTGAGACGGAGTTTCGCTCTTGTTACCCAGGTTGGAGTGCAATGGCGCGATCTCGGCTCACCGCAACCTCCACCTCCTGGGTTCAGGCAATTCTCCTGCCTCAGCCTCCTGAGTAACTGGGATTACAGGCACGCGCCACCATGCCCAGCTAATTTTTTGTATTTTTAGTAGAGACGGGGTTTCACCGTGTTGACCAGGATGGTCTAGATCTCTTGACCTCGTGATCCGCCTGCCTCGGCCTCCCAAAGTGCTGGGATTACAGGCTTGAGCCACCGCGCCCGGCCTTTTCCTCCTCTTGATGGTGTCTTTCACAGAGCAGAAACTTCTAACTTTAATAAACTCCAGTTTATTCTTTTTTTCATGGATTATGCATTTGTTGTTTTGTCTAAAAAGTCACAGCCCAGACCAAGGTCATCTAGATTGTCGTCTGTGTTATCTTAGGAGTTTTATAATTTTTCATTTTACATTTAGGTATGTGATTTATTTTGAGTTAATTTTTGCAAAAATGTGAGGTCTGTGTTGATTCTTTTTTTTTTTTTTTTTTTTTTTTTTTTGCATGTGGATGTCCTATTGTTCCAGCAATATATGTTAAAAAGCCGAGATCATGCCATTGCACTCCAGCCTGGTGCCTGGTGACAGAGCAAGACTCTGTCTCAAAAAAAAAAAAAAGACTATCTTTCCATCAATATTCCCTTTCTCTTTTTGTCAAAGATAGTTGACTGTGTGGGTCTGCTACAAGGCTCTGTATTCTGTTCCACTGATCTGTTTGTTCCATTGATCTATCAATACGGCACCTGCCTGTTTCTGTAACTTTATAGTAAGTCTCAAAGTTGGGTAGTGTCCGTCTACTAGCTTTGTTCTTCTCTTTCCATATAATATTGGCTATTCTGGGTCTTTTACCTTTCCATGTTAACTTTAGAATCGGTTTGTCAATATCCACAAAAAGTTTGCAGGGATTTTTACTGTGATTACATTGAATCTATAAATCAATCTGGGAAGAGCTGACATCTTCACAGTATTGAGTCTTCTTACCCATATACATAGAGTATTTTACATTATTTAGTTCTTTGATTTTTTTATCGGCGTTTTTAGTTTTCCTCATATAGCTCTTGTACATGTTCTTTTAGATTTATACCTAAAGATTTTATTTTAAGCATTGTTAATATAAATGTTATTGTGTTTTTAACTTGAAATTCCACCTGTTCAATGCAGATATATCGGAAAGTGATTGGCCTTTGTATACAGCCCTTGGATCCGTCAACATGGTTATAATCACTTATTAGTTCCAGTAGTTCCTAGCCAATTCTTTCAGATTTTCTACATAACAGTCATATCATCTGCATAGAAAGCCACTTTTATTTTTTCCTTACCAATCTATATACTTTTTATTCTTTTTTTATTGTAGTTAGCACTGACTTCAAGTATTATGTAGAAAAGTTTCTGATCTGAGTTGGACAACTTCAAGTTTCTTACCATTAAGATGTTATCGGTAGGATTTTTGTGTTACTTTTTATCAAGTTGAGGAGGTTCCCGACTCTTCTTAGTTGACTGAGCCTTTGTATTATCAGCTTGTGTTAGATTTTGTCAAATGCTTTCTCTGCATCTACTGACAGGATCTTGGGGTTTTCCTTTCTCAGCTTGTTGATGTGGTGGATCACATTAATTGATTTTTCAAATTTTGAACCAACCTTGCATAACTGGTATAAATCTCACTTGGTTTTGGTATATAATTCTTTTTATGCATGGTTGGTTTCAATTTATTAATAATTTGTTGAGGGTTTTTGCATCTATATTCATGAGAGATATTGGTCTCTTGGTTTTTTTTCCTGTAATGTCATTGTCTGGTTTTGGTATTTGAGTGATGCTGGCCTCACAAGAATAAATTCCAAAGTATTCCTTCTGCTTCTAGCCTCTGGTGGATACTGTGGAGAACTCGTATCATTTCTTTCTTAGATATTTGGTAGAACTTACCAGTGAACCCCTCTGGGCCTTTCCTTTCTGCTTTGGAAGGTTTAAATTATTGATTAAATATTTTAAAATACATGTAGTCCTCTTCAGATTCTTTGTTTCTTCTTATGTCAGTTTTAGCAGATTGTATCTTTCAAGGAATTGGTCCGTTTTGTCTGGTTTATGAAGTTTGTGGGCGCAGAGTTGTACATAGTATTTTTTTTATTATCTTTTTAGTGTCTGTGGGATCTGTAATAATGACCACTGTTTCATTTCTGATGTTAGTAATTTAGGCCCTCTCTTTTTTTTCTAGTGTAGCTAAAGTTTTACTGATTTTACTAATTTATTTTCCAAAGAAACACTTTAAATGTAATTGGTTTTCTTTTTGATTTCTGCAGTAATTTTTTTCTTAGTACTTACTTTCAGTTTAATTCACTCTCTTTTTTTCTAGTTTCCTAAGGTAGAAATTTTAGATGATTGATTTTAGATCTTCTTTTCTCATATACATATTTAGTGCTATTAATTTCCCAAACATTGCTTTTGCTACATTCCACAAGTTGTATTTTCAGTTTCATTTAGTTTAAAATATTTTCTAATTTCTCTTGAGTTTTCTTCTTTGATGTATATATCATTTAAAAGTGTGTTGTTTAATATCCACATGTTGTAGAATTTTCCAGTTATCTTTTTATTGTTAATTTCTAGTTTAATTACATTGTGGTTTGAGAGTAGAGAGCATATGATTTTTATTCTTTTAACTTTGTTCATGTGTGTTTATGGCCTAGGATGCAGTCTGTCTTCTGCATATCTATGTTTCGTGTGAGCTTTAGAAGAATGTGTATTCTGCTGTTTTTGAATAAATTGTGGTTATAACCAGTTGATTGATGGTGTTGAATTCTATGTCCTTAATCATTTTCTGCCTGCTGGATATGTCCATTTCTAATACTGGAGTGTTGCAGTCTTCAGCTATAGTAGTAGATTCATATATTTCTTCTTGCAGCTCTGTCAGTTCTGACTCATGTATTTTGACACTGTTCTTTGACATGTAAATGTTAAGGATTATTATATTTCCTTGGAAAATGGACCCCTTTATCATTATGTAATTTCCCTCCCTTTATCATTATGTAATGCCCCTCTTTATCCTTGATAACTTTTCTTACTCTGAAGTTTGTTCTGTCTGAAATTAATACAAGCTATTCCCACTTTCTTTTGAGTAGTGTTATAATGGTATATTTTTCCACATCCACTTTTAATCTACATGTATCTTGATATTTAAAGTGCTTTTCTTTTAGGCAGTATATAGTTGGGTGGTTTTTTTAATCTGACAATCTCTTATTTAATTGGTGAATTTAGAACATTTACATACTAAGTGATTATTGATAGACTGTAGTTAGATTTGCATCTACCATATGTATTAATTTTTTCTACTTTTTGCCCTCATTCTTTGTTCTATTTTTGTTTTTCATTCTTTTTCTTTTTTGGTTTTAATTGGCGTTTTGATGCTGTTGCAGGGCACATAAATGTTAGGAATTACTATATTTTCTGCGAGAAAGAACTTGAAAAAGGAAAGTTTGAAAATGCAAGCTAAACGTGATAATTGAGGAGGTTAAAATTGTTTTGTATCAAGAAATGAAGGAAGTCTACAATCCTTCCAACCAGAGAAGGAATGTTCTGATTAGGAGTGTAGAGAAAGAAAGAAAATTAGAATATAAACAAGTTTTAAGGTAGAGAGGAGGGAATTGAAATAAACCCTTGTTGGATAGATCTTGACCTTAGTGAAAAGGAAGTCATCAAATGACAATGAAGAGGGCTCGAAAGGACCTGAGAGCCTTAATAAAAGAAGGCAGTTTTAGAATGACAACTATAGAGAATACAATAATCTAATAGATTTTGAATAAAAGAATTCCAAGCAGCGATAAGATCTAGGTCATGAATTTGGTCAGTATGCCATCCTTAATTTCCCACAGCTTCTCCTAATTCAAACCAGAGGTCGACAAACTTATGTATGGCATATAGGCCAAACCCAGCCTACCATCTGTTTTTGGGCAGCCTGCAAGCTAATATTGGTTTGTGATTTTTTTTTTTAATTATGAAGGGGAAATAAAAATAAATAATGACACATGAAAAATTACATGAAATGCAGATGTTAGTGTATATAAATAAAGTTTTATTGGAACATAGTTCTACTTATTTATTTACAAATTATAGCTTCTTTTCTGCTACGACTGCACAGTTGAGTTGTTGCAACAGAAACTTTATTGTTCACAAAGCCTAAAATATTTACTCTTTGGTCCTTTACAAAAGATGTTTGCGTGCTAGCTTTTAGCAGCATCAGTTAAGCAGCACTGCTAAGTGCTTATCTGTTTCTCTGAGACCATTCACAAGTCTGAGTAGATGGGTCACCATTTATTGATGCTTTTGAGATATCAGCTGTTCTCTTTCCCATGCATCTCTTCAGCAGGGTAGGAAAATTATTGCTTTGAACATGTAGCTCTGTTTCTTGGTAAGGATAAGATACATTCCACTGACTGGAAGAAAAATCAAATTCTGTGCTTCCAAAATTCCTATATTTTAAAGTATTAGAACATCTCATGTTTTATGGAACAACATATGGAACATGATAAGACATCTTGGCCAGACTAAAAATCGGAACTCCTGCAGCCAGGAAGACATACAAAGTCATCTGTTATTTTTCTTATGACAAGCTTTAAAACAAAACGCTTCAGCAAACTTGAATGTTTAATTTAACAAACACATAGTGCTTACTGTGCCAACACAGTTTTAAGCATTTTACTGATATTAACCCACTTAGTTATCCTAATTACCTCATGAGATTATCACTATTACTCTCATTTTATAAATATGGAAGCTGAGACACAGGTAGTAAAGAGTGATATGAAATTTAACCCATGCAGTCTGACTTCAGAACCCTTGTTTAATAAAGTTATTTGTGGATGTTTAACCCTCTGAATCTAAAATAAAAATTGAAACTATAAAAATAAATAAATATTTAAAGTCACATTACATTAAAAAATACTTCAGTCTCATGAAGCTTCAAGATTGAGGCACTTTCTGTTTTTGTTTTAGATTTCTTATTATATACATATGTATGTATTTGACTTCTAGGCTCATGGGATACATGTGCAGATTTGTTACTTAGGTAACTTGTGTGTTGCTGATGTTTGTTGTACAAATAATCCCATCACCCAGGTAGTGAGCATAGTACCCAATAGGTAGTTTTTCAACCCAAGCCACCCTTCCAGCTCAAGTAGTTCCCAGTGTGTATTGTTCCCAGATTTGTTCCAATCTATGTGTATTCAGTGTTTAGCTTTTTTATGGCTGAATAGTATTTCGTGGTGTATATGTACCCCATTTTTTTAAATCCAGTCCACCATTGATGAACATCTAAGTTGATTCCATGTCTTTGCTTTTGTGAATAATGCTGCGATGAACATACGAGTGCGTGTGTCTTTTTGTTAGCATGATCTGTTTTCCTTTGAATACATTTTCAATACCCAGTAATGGGATTGCTGGATTGAATGGTAGCTTTAAGTTCTTTGAAACCTCCACACTGCTTTCCACAGTGGCTGAACTAATGAACATTTCCATCAGCAGTGTTTAAGTATTCCCTTTTCTCCACGACCTCACTGACATCTGCTATTTTTTTGACTTTTTAATAATAGACATTCTGACTGGTGTGAGATGGTAGCTCCTGGTTTAATTTGCATTTCTCTAATAATTAGTGATGCTGAGCATTTTTTTCATGTATTTATTGGCCACATGTATGTCTTCTTTTGAAAAATGCCTGTTCATGTTCTTTGCCCATTTTTTAATGGAATTGTTTGAGGTTTTTTTGCTTGTTGAATTGTTTAAGTTCTGTATTGACTTTGGATAGTAGACCTCTGTTGGATGCATAGGTTGTGAATAGTTTCTTTCATTCTATAGATTGCCTGTTTACTATATTGATCATTTCTTTTGCTGTGCAAAAGCTCTTTAGTTTAATTAGATCCCACTTACCAATTTCTATTTTTGTTGCAGTTGTTTTTGGGTTCTTAGTCATAAATTCTTTGCCAAGGCTAAATTTCCTAGGTTTTCTCCTAGGGATTTTATAGTTCTGGGTCTTACATTTAAGTCTTTAGTCCATTTTGAGTTGATTTTTGTTCCTGGTATAAGGAAGGGGTCCAGTCTCAATCTTCTGCATATGATTAACCAGTTATCCTAATAACATTTAAGAATAGGGAATTCTTTCCTCATTGCTTGTTATTGTTGACTTTGTTAAAAATCAGATGGTTGCAGGTGTGTTTGGCTTTATTTCTGGGTTCTCTGTCCTGTTCCATTGGCCTATGTGTCTGTTTTTATACCAGTACCATGCTGTTTTGGTTACTGTAGGCTTGTACTTGAAATAAGGTATTGTGGTGCCTCTAGCTTTGGTTTTTGTTGTTATTGTTTTATTTTGTTTCTTTTTTGTTTTTGTTTTTTTGCTTAGAATTTCTTTCTTTTTTGGTTCCATACGAATTTTAGAATAGTTTTTTTCTCATTCTGTGAAAATGACATGGATAATTTGATAGGAATAGCATTGAATTTACTGTCTTTGGGCAGTGTGGCCATTTTATCAATATTGATTCTTTGTATCCATTAGCAAGGAATGTTTTTTCATTTGTATTATCTCTGAATTTCTTTGAGCTGTATTTAGTGATTCTCACTTAGAGATTTTTCATGCAGCACTTTTTGAATCAACTAGTAGTTTCCACTTCATTTTTCACTTTTTAAATTTTTTCACTGTTGGAATCCCTAGATGATACCGTGATTGAATTTTTATTTTTAGCCACAGTGTCTATTCAGATAATTTTTCCCCCATTTGTTCTTTTGGTGTGTTTGTGATCTTAAAAATCAACTACTTATGTTTCTTTTTTCAGGAAACTCCAAAGCTTTTTCTCAGTGTAGTTGTGAGGCTGTATCCCAAAAATAATTGTTAAATCTGTGTTCCCATCTTTACTGATTCAAGTAAACAAAATTAGAATTCAAAATTTGTGTCACAAGCCAGTGTGTCTTTCCTAAACCGTATTTTGCCTTTTCAGAATAATGAGGAACTACTCAATGGGAGAGACTTTATAAGGACTTACATAAAAGGGGTCACTCTTTTTGTCTTAAGGATAATTTGAAAGGAAACGCCTTTTTAAAATTCATACACAGACTGTAGGAGTTGGTAAGGTACAGAACTATCTTTGTCCAAAGCAAGGGAAATAACTTTTATCTCTGACCTCCCATGCCACCCCTTAATGACCTGAACCTCCTTAAACCCCTGACCCCAAAAAAAGATTTTTCTCTCCTTTGGAGAGCCTTTTTGTGTTTTGTTTTTGTGGAGAGCATTGCCTGTTTTTTAAATTCATTTTTCAGTCATATAGTTTGTCAGTGTCTTTCTAATTTAGTCATCTCTGTCCACACTTATCTGCTATTGATATGCTGCTGGAGATTGTGTATGTGCCTTTGGTACCTGCTTTACTTTTTTTTTTTTTTAATATGACTTTCTCTTTTGGATATTGAGTGTTAGAGCATAAGAGTCCAGAAATTTCAGGCAGATTTCAGCTTTTCTACTTACTTGAGCATGTTATTAACTTCCCTGAGTCTCAGGATCTTTATCTCTAGAAAGAGAATAATCACTTGCCCATTTTCACCATTGTTATTCAACATAGCACTACAAGTCACAGCTAAAGCAACCAGACAAGGAAATGAAATACAGGGCAATCAAATGGTTAAGGAAGAAGTCAAATTATTCTTATTACTAGATGATAGGGTCTTTTTTTTTTTTTTTGAAAACAAAACAAAATGCTGCACGAATTTGCATGTTATCCTTGTGCAGAAACCATACTAATCTTAATCTTCTCTGTATTATTCCAATTTTCATACATGTGCTGCTGAAGTGAGGAAAATGATAAGATCTTCTAAGACTCCACCAAAAACCTATTAGAACTGATAGGCAAATTCAGTAAAGTTGCAGGATACAAAATCAGCAGCACTTCTATATGCCAACAGTGAACAATCTGAAAAAGAAACTAAGAAAGTAATTTCATTTTAAATAGCTACAAGTAAAATTAAATACCTAGGAATTAAAGAAATGGCCAGGCACAGTGGCTTATGCCTGTAATCTCAGCACTTCGGGAGGCTGAGGTGGGCAGATCACGATCAGGAGTTCGAGACCAGCCTGGCCAACATGGTGAAACCCCGTCTCTACTAAAAATACAAAAAATCAGCCAGGCACGGTGGTGCACACCTGTAATCCTAGCTACTAGGAAGGCTGAGTCAGAAAAGTCGCTTGAACCCATGAGGCAGAGGTTGCAGTGAGTTGAGATCACGCCATTTCACTCCAGCCTAGGCAACAGAGCAAGACTCCATCTAGGAAAAAACAAAAGTAAACAAAGAAGTAAAAGATCTCTACAATGAAACTATAAAACACTGATGCAAGAAATTGAGGAGAACACACAGAAATTGGAAAGATACATTCCATGTTCATGGATTGGAAGAATCAATATTGTTAAAATATCCATACTACCCAGAGCAGTCTACAGATTCAATGCAATCCCTATCAAAATACCAATAATGTTCTTCACAGGAGTAGAAAAAAAAATCCAAAAATGTATATGGAACCACAGAAGACCCAGAATAGCCAAAGCTATCCTGTGTAAAAAGAACAAACTGGAGGAATCACATTGCCTGACTTCAAAATATGCTACAGTGCTATAGTAACCAAAACAGCGTGGTACTAGCATAAAAACAGACACACAGACCAATGGAAAGAAAAATAGAGAAATCAGAAACAAATTCATACATCTCCAGTGAACTTCTTTTTTAGAAAGATGCCAAAAACATACATTGGGGAAAGGACAGTCTTTTCAATAGATGATACTGGGAAAACTGGATGTCCATATGCAGAAGAATAAAACTAGACCCCTGTCTCTTGCCATATGCAAAAGTAAAATCAACATGGATTAAATACTTAAATTTAAGACCTCATGCCATAAATCTACTAAAAGAAAACATTGGAGAAACTCTCTAGGACATTGTTCTGAACAGAGATTTCTTGAGTGATACCCACAAGCACAGGCAGCCAAAGCAAAAATGGACAAATGGGATCACATCAAGTAAAAAAGCTCCTGCATAGCAAAGGAAGCATCAACAAAGTGAAGAAACAAGGCACAAAATGGGATAAAATATTTGCGAAGTATCCATCTGACAAGGAACTAATAACTAGAATATATAAGATGCTCAAACAATAGGAAAAAAATCTAATCAATTTGTAAGTGGGCAAAAGACCTGGATAGACATTTCTTAAAGGAAGACATACATATAGCAGACAGGGTTATGAAAAGGTGCTCAGCATCACTGATCATCAGAGAAATGCAAATCAGAACTACAATGAGACGTCATCTCACCTCAGTTAAAAGAGCATTTATTTAAAAGACAAGCAAAAACAAATGCTGACAAGGGTGTGGAGTGAAGAGAATCCTCATACCTTTCATGGGAATGTAACTTAGCACAACCAGTATGGAGAACAGTTTAGAGGTTCCTCAGAAAACAAAAAGTGGGTTTATGCTGGATTAGTGATTGCTGGATCATATGGTAGCTCTATTTTTTGTTTTTGAATGTATCCCAAAAGAAAGGAAATCAGCATATCAAAGAAATATCTGCACTCTGATATTTATTGCAGCACCATTGATAGTAGCCAAGACTTGGAAGCAACCCAAGTGTCTGTCAGCAGATACTGGATAAATAAAATGTGGTACGTATATACAATGGAGTATTCTTCAGCCATAAAAAGAAATGAAATCCTATCATTTGCAACAACATGAATGGAACTGGAGGTCATTATGTTAAGTAAAATAAGCCAGGCACAGTAAGACAAACTTTATATGTTCTCACTTCTTTGTGGGAGTTAAAAAATAAAACAACTGAACTCATAGAGATAGAAAGTAGAATGATGGTAACCAGAGGCAAGGGAGGGTAGTTAAGGAAAAAGGGGGATAGTTAATGGGTACAAAAAAATAGGAAGGTTGAATAAGGTCGATTTGGAAGCACAACGTGGTGACTGTAGTCAGTAATAATTTAATAATTTTTTTAACACAGAGTCTCTCTGGATCATATAGTAGCTCTAGCCTAGGCTGGATTGCAGTGGTGCAGTCTCTGCCCACTGCAGCCTCCACCTCCCAGGTTCAAGTGATT
This sequence comes from Saimiri boliviensis, assembly GCF_048565385.1. Classification (NCBI taxonomy): domain Eukaryota; kingdom Metazoa; phylum Chordata; class Mammalia; order Primates; family Cebidae; genus Saimiri; species Saimiri boliviensis. Next base: position 39,157,164 of record NC_133464.1, on the reverse strand, counting down.
CTCCTGCCTCAACCTCCTAAGTAGCTGGGATTGCAGGTGTGCGCCACCACACCAGCTAATTTTTTTCTATTCTTAGTAGAGACAGGCTTTCACCATTTTGGCCAGGCTGGTCATGAACTCCTGACCTCAAATGATCTGCCCATCTCAGCCTCCCAAACTTCTAGGATTGCAAGCATGAGCCACCATGCCCAGCCTAATTGTACATTTTAATATAACTAGACCAGGGGTGGTAACTAACATCTGTAATCCCAGCAATTTGGGAGGCCAAGGTGAGTGGATCACTTGAGATCAGGAGTTTGAGACCAGTCTGGCCAACTGGCAAAACCCCGTCTCTAACTAAACATACAAATAAATAAATAAAATAACTGAAAGAATATAATTGGATTGTTTTTAACACAAAGGATAAATCCTTGAAGTAATGGATACCTCATTTACCCTGATGGAATTATTACATTGTATGCCTCTATCAAAATACCCCATATACTTAATATGTACCTATAAAAATTAAAGATTTTTTAAAAGGATAATTTTAAATTCTTTATTAGAGCTTTAGAGATGATTAAATGGACTATTTATACCTGTATATGAAAGTAAATAAAAGCACTCAAATGTTAGACTCCTTTCCTTTATATTGGTCTCTATGCATGCTGACAGGCATTGTGCCAATTCAAGTTTCCTCTTAGTATAATAAATGCCTTCAAAGTTCATCACTGGCTTTTTTAAAATTTTTATTTATTTTTATTATTATACTTTAAGTTCTGGGGTACATGAGTAGATCGTGCAGAATTGTTTCATAGATATACACATGCCATGGTGGTTTGCTGCATCCATCTCCCTGTCATCTACATTAAGTATTTCTCTTAATGATATCCTTCCCCAATCCCTCCACCCCCTGCTATCCTTCCCCTCATCACTGGCTTTTTATTAATATCCCAAGCCTCTCACAACCCACTTAGTCATGGTTATAATAGAAAGTGAGAGAAAAGGAATAAGAGACGGAGCAATAATAAAAGCACCAAATTTCGGCCAACCTAGGGAGGAAGAGCAACACTTTCTGCAAGAGGAGGACATAGAAAAGTGTAGGGAGAAAGGGACCGAAAAATGTTTGAGAGAAGACATTTCTTCAAAATAATAATGTAAGATGTTAAAAACTGGAGTTTGCTTAATCAAATTAATGCTTACTGAGTTGCTTTGATTATATTAGGCTCTTTATTGTTGCATTTTTATCCTGAAGTGTTAGAGATGGTTAAATAGATGCCAAGGTATGTAGACATTTTCTGAAACTTTTAAACTTTCTCATTTCATAAACAGCTGTAGAAAATAAAAATATAACATAATACTTATTTATGAGTGCCTAATATAAGATTATATTTACTATATATTTGTTTGAGCATCCCAAGATAGAATTTAACAGAAATACTAATAAGTAATTATTTAGTCCATTAAGTCTAATGAGAGAAATAAGAGGTGGGGAAATAGTGATTTCGTTCTTACTATGTTATGTTTTTCTTCTTCTGTTTTGTATGCCCTCATGATAGACTTTATTACATTTTTGTGTAGGCTAGTGAGTCACACTTAGATTCCTAAAATTGTGTGTAAAATTTGTATTTTAACTTGTTACAGAATGCAGAGCCTGTCATATCACACTACTTTTTCTCCCTTTTTGCATTTCTTTTTTATAAGTATTTTTAGAATATTGTCATGTCTCCTTCTACCACCTTAACCACTATCCAAACGTGTATTTTTTCAAAGTTTAATCTTTCCAAAGTTTGGTCATAACCTAACCTATAATCATTCTGGTTTCTCTCTTCTTCACGCTCCGTAATTTGCTTTCATGTTTTATTGACACCTAAACCTGGAAACAATATATATTTTTTTAAGATGGCGTCTCACTCTGTCACTCAGGCTGGAGTGCAAGTGTTGCGAATGATCCACCTTTACTACCAGACCACCCAGGCACAAAGACCCAGGACTTCAGATGCTTTCTTCAGGAGTTTTTTGGAGTATTCCTTAGCCCATTTCAGAACACTAGTTTATGTAAATTAATATTTGTAGGGCTTGCCTGTTATGAGGAAGTTGATCTAAATAAATGACTTTTAACATCCCTTTTTGCCTTTTACGATATGTATGTTAACCATAGTAAATTCATTTCTTTTCTTGAGCTATGTATTATGGAAAAATAGGGCAAAAGCATGATTAGTCTCCATCTTGCTACTATTAATACTTTACACTATTCTTCATAAAAGCATCCCCCCAAAAGTGCTGCTTCTAATGACTTTTTAAGATTCCATTTATATGTTCTCAATTTTTTTAATGTAGACCAACAATGAGGTATACATTAAAAGCAGCATGAAATTGAGTTTTTAGTGCTATGAAACACTAATATAATAAATACTCTTGGTTGAGAGGATATTTCAAGCTGAATTTTAAGTGCTTGTTGTCATGTTGACACAAAAGGAAAAACAGACCCAATCAAACACTGTTATAAAAGATTTTACTCTAATGTTATCTCATGCATGCTTTATTTTATGGCAACATTCCTTTCCTTAACATTTGTTTCAGTTAAGTACTCTTCACATACCTGTAGTACCTATTTTTTGCCTTTATAAGATGGCTAAATGTTACTACATGCTGTTTATTTTATTAATGATGTTACATATTTTATTTGATCATGATATGATAGATGCATTGAATTACTCCAGATACATGCTTGAAATTCTTAAAAATCCGTGGTACAGTTGTCAAACATACTCAGCGTTTTTAACTCAGCAGTAAGACCTCTCACATTCATTTAAGAATTAGCTTGTAAGCCAAAAATGACAGATGTAGTATTGCAGCTGAGAAGTGAACTGGTTGAAGAAGCCATCTAAATGGCAGAAACATTTGGGGAAATACCCAAACTCCTTTTAAATTCCTCTCTCATGTTCTTTAGTAATCATTTTTGCCACAATTATGTTGGCTTTGTAAGTTTTCCCTACCTTCTTGCTTTTCAGTTTGGAAAATTTCACAGTTGAAAGGGAGACACCTGAGTTACTAGAACTGTCTTTCTCTATAGTTTTTCCTTTTTTTTCTCCAACTCACTGGACATCTTTGGGCACTACAGTATAATTTTATGTGTACATTTTTAAACTAATGTAATTGTTCCCCTAATTTTCATTGAAGATAATTGTGGTTCAGTATCTAGGTATATATTTAAAATTTTTAAATATACAGATAACTAAAAAGCAAAAGAAAACAATTGGTATAACAATAGGTAGCAGTAATTTACAAAAGTAAAGTCTCTAAGATAATATTTTGTATTTTAATAACATGAAAGTAATTTCAGATATATTCTCTGTAAGTTACGATATAAATATATATGTGTGGCCAGATGCGGTGGCTCATGCCTGTAATCCCAACACTTTGGGAGGCTGAGTCGGGCAGATCACAAGGTCAGGAGTTCAAGACCAGACTGGCCAACATGGTGAAACCCCACCTCTACCAAAAAATACAAAAATTAGCTGGGCATGGTGGCTCATGCCTGTAATCCCAGCTACTTAGGAGGCTGAGGTAGGAGAATTGCTTGAACTCGGACCCAGGAGGCAGAGGTTGCAGTGAACTGAGATCGCACCACTGTACTCCAGCCTGGGCTACAGAGCAAGACTCCATCTCAAAAAAATAAAAATAAATATATATGTATGTGAATATAGTTTTATAGTTTTTGAAATACGTAAAACTCGTATACTTTCTGTTTTCTTGAAGTAAAAATATTAGACGTTATAGATCTGGTATAATATGGTAAGGATGCTTATTTTTGTATTCTGAGATCTTTTAAATGTTTTCAGGGTATAAAAAATAACTAACCAAACAAAGACCTATACCCTATACTCTACACTTAGGTAGTAATACTTCATCTCTGTTTAGCTAATAGCACTTTGTTGTGAGAATTAAAAGATGTATCTAAGCCAAAATTATTTAAATAGAAAGTGCTTATTTTATTTTTTAAATTTCTCATATAAAAAATTTTTCAGTTGCCTTCAGTAAAATTAATTTTAAGTTGAACCATGTAATGTAAAAACAACTAATTTTCTCCTCTCACTTCTCTTTTCTCAGATATCTTTACCGGTATGGGATATTATTTCTTCAAGATGTACACTTCCTTTCTTTTTATGTAACTCTAAATGTCCTTGTGTGATTTTAGATATATCCATGATTCATGTCTAAACATGTATATAGTGAGTCAAGTTTTTATTTTTAAAAACATCAGAATATATGGACACAAGTAATACCCTCTGCCAAAGTCTGGATAGTAGAAGCCTATATGCTTTTTCTGACAGTGTTGGTATTGCTCAATTCAGTTATTTTTAGCACAGTCCTTGGAATAACTTTTTTTTTTAATTTTTTTTTTTAAATAATACAGATGGGGTTTCACCATCTTGGCCAGGCTGGTCTTGAACTCCTGACCTCGTGATCCACCCATCTCGGCCTCCCAAAGTGCTGGGATTACAGGCATGAGCCACTGTGCCCGGCTGGAATAACTTTTAACAGTTCTTCTTCCTTCAAAAATGAGTTTTGTTTCTGGAAATTCAACCATTATTCAGAGTAAATCCCATTGCATTAGGTGGATAAATAAACTGGGTATACAGTTTGTTGTGAACAATGGGTGAGAAATTCGGGAGAGGTTACTTATTTAACAATGAAAGAATTGTTGAGAATGGAAAATTATGAGGCCAACTGAAAATATTTTTGAAGGAGATTCAATAACAAGATTTTTAAGTTAGAATATTGGGTAAAGCATAGCAAAATATTTTTGAAGGAGGTTCAATAACAAGATTTTTAAGTTAGAATATTGGGTAAAGGATAGCAAATTCTATATGAAAGTGTAATTCATATGTAATATGCATAGCAAACATAGAGAATAATATCAAATACTGGTGAAGATACGGAAAAACCACATTTCATATACTTATGGTTGCATTTTAAATTGATGTAGCAATTTGGGAGGGAAAATGTGTGTATTCAAAATTTCAGATCTTTTGACCCAACAATTTCACTTCCTGGTATCTTTCTTAGACATTTACTTGTGCATGGAAGGCAATTCTTAGGGTGATCTTTGAAGCACTGTGTATAATGCTTTGAAGCATTTTGACATAATTAAATTTTAATCAGTTTAGAATTGATTAAATGATTTATGTCCACATTTGTGGTCTATTATATAGCAAATGAAAAGAATGAGGTATAGACATGGAAAAATTGGATCCCAAGACAGCCTACATGAAAAAAGGAAGTTTCAGATAATAATATGTATGATGTGATGCCATTTGTTTAAGAAAAAGAAAAAGAAAACTGATACATCAGTTCATATGTGGTATACATGCATGTTTTTTAAAAAGACCTTTTAGAAAGATACACAGAAAACTAAAAACAATGATTGTCACTCAAAGGAGAAATGGAATTGAAAGTAGTGATAGAGGTCTGGGCGCAGTGACCCATGCTTGTAATCCCACAACTTTGGGAGGCTGAGATAGGAGGATGGCTCAAGCCCAGGATTTTGAGACCAGCCTGAGCAACGTAATAAGACCGTCTCTACAAAAAATATCAAAAAAAAAAAACCTGTTGTCTTTATTTGTAATATTTGAAGTTTTTAATCCTCAAAGTGGATTTGATAAATTATTTCTAGAATTGAAAATAAATTTGAAAATTTTTACCTGTGCAGAGAAGAAGGAAATTTATGAAGATATAAACAGCTTATCTTTGTGAGCAAGATTGAATTCTCAGTTGACTAGAAGTGTCAGCTTCTGTCCTTGTCAACTCCAGTTTCTTACAGCTGAATCTACCAAAGACTTCCTATCTGGAAATTCAGGCCCCTCTTTGTTTCACAGGACTCCTTTGAAGTGTAGAAAGTTTATCAACTTCTGCCTCACTTGTTTGAGAAATTTAAAATTAAATTTTCCTGCTCATACAGAGTACTCAGTGGTCTATCTGTGACTACCTAGTTCTGTGTATTCTTTCAAGCTACAGTATTCTCTCTACTGACCCATCTCTTCATATTTTAACAAGAAGTAGAAAGTATCTTTTAATGCTTTGTTTTTAGTTAATTTACCTAATGACTTAATACTAAAAGTCCTTCCCTGAACCTTTGCCAGTACTGGGGATCTTCTGACTTTGCTTTAACTTCTTTTGCCAGTCTACCTTGGGGCAGGGTCTTACTTCCCCTGATCTCTTTATCTGCACACAGTTGTCCTACCACATACAGATAAATGCTTTTCCTCAACTGTTACACTGTCTTACTTCCAACCTAGACCAGTTTCAATTTCTTAAAGCAAATACCATATTCTGGCCCTGGTGATTGATTACATGAACCTCACCACTGAGTTTTAATACTTCTTGGGTATTCTGCCTTAGAATGCCTGTTTACCAAATGAGATTTGATAGCTGGGTTCAACATTTTTAATGTAGTACAAGTCATGAACATTTTATGGACAGAATTCAAAGATCAGCTGTTTCTCATCAAAGTAAAGAAATGAAATTAAATAAGTGGTTAAATGGGTTAAATACAGTTTTTTCACCTTATTACTATTACTCAATGATGGCCTTGTTAATAAGAGTTGAGAATAAACCATATTCATGTATGGCTTAATATATCAGAGTGTAACAAGTAAAACTTCCCTTGTAGTCTATATGTAAAGACTGCCAATATAAATTTTGTTATGAAAACCTGTTATTTGATGTTTCATCCAGTGCTTTTATTACCAAATAAGTTTTTCTGATCTTCTCAGCATCACAGAATATGTCCTGCTACTGGGAGTTTAATTCATCCTAGCCTGAGAGCACTTCTTATGGGTTATTTTCTTTGTAGCTTCCTGTATAATAGCTGATTTTCACCTTTTAACATTTATTTTTCTCCCTGTACTTCTAACCCCAGAATTGCTATTGCAGTGTCTATTCCTTTAGAGAAAACTGTTAGTTCTAGTCCTTTCTGTTATTTTTAAAGTAGTATGTGATATATTGGTGGGTCTTATGAAAACTAAAAACCCAGTTACAAATGTAGCATAAAGACAAATAGAGCCAAATTTTGGGCCTGGGAATGAGATGGTTGGGAGGATAGGTGGAGATTTTGTGTGGAAAATTTGACCTCTTAAGGTTACTATGCTAATAAATTAGAATATCAAACATGAAGTTGTTAATGTATGAATTATACTGACTTGCCTCAATTAAGATGTTCAGATTGAGAGTATGAGATGAGAAGTCTGAGTCAACAAAGTAAAATGTGCCGGGTTATATTAGCAAAACAAGTTAAGTGGGAGTTACCCGAAACTAGCTTCTGGGCATCATCAGTTCCTCACTGCTGGAGGTACTTTTGTAGCTATATTCATTCAACGTTTTCAGAGGTCAGTTTAACAAATTAAAAAAATTACACAGGTATAATAATTTGAAGCAGAGTCTTTCAGTTATGTAAACAACATGGGAATAGACTAGTCCTTTAGAATTCTTTTTATGAAGCTTCAATTTATGAAACTTACTGTATTCAGATTTCTAGGAGATAATTCTCATTATCACCAAATGGTTTATTATTGTTTAACTTCTGTTAAATTTTCTGTATTCTAAATATCTAAATATTGTTTACTGTTTAACTTTTCAATATAAAGAAAAAATAATTTTCAGGTACCATGTAATGAATAAAAACATGTGACGCTAAAAACTAAGTCTTTAATTACCTATTTGTAGTTGGCATTGATATCCGAAGTAACAACATCCTGAATCCATAAAAGGCAAAATTTGCAGTTTAATCTTTTTAAAATAAATCATCTTAAAGATTAATATCATTCTAAATTACTTATCCAGATTTTTTTTAGCTTTTTTTTTTTTTTTTGCCTGTACATGTCAAGGAATAGAATTTATTTTATAATGTGGTCTACATGTGTCCTAGTCTCACAAAGTATTGATTTCACACATTTAATGCATTTATATTTATAAAACACTTGCCTCAAATTAATAAATTGTTTTTAGTAAAAGGTATTTTTTTACCACTTCACACACACTAGGATGAATAAACAATGTGTGGCAGACAATGGTAAGTGTTGTTAAGAATGTGGAGAGATTGGCACCTTCATTATTGCTGATGAGAATGTAAAATGGTGCAACCATGTTGGAAACATGTTTGGCAGTTTTGGCTGGGCATGGTGGCTCACACCTGTAATCCCAGAACTTTGGGAAGCCGAGGCAGGTGGATCACCTGAAGGTCAGGAGTTCAAGACCAGCCTGACCAACATGGAGAAACCCTGTCTCTACAAAAAAAAAATACAAAAGTTAGCCGGGCGTGGTGGCACATGCCTGTAATCTCAGCTACTCGGGAGGCTGAGGCAGGAGAATTGCTTAAACCTAGGAGATGGACTTTGCGGTGAGCTGAGATCGCGCCATTATACTCCAGCCTGGGAAACAAGAGCAAAACTCTGTCTCAAAAAAAAAAAAAAAAAAAAAAAAAAAGAGTTTGGCAGTTTCTCAGAAAGTTAAAAATAGAGTGGCATATGACATAGCAATTCTGTTTCTAGGTATATAACCGAGAGAATGAATTTATGTTTATACAAAAACTTGTACATAAATGTTTATGGTAGCATTATTCATCATAGCCCAAAATCAGAAACAACCCAAACGTCCATCAACTGATGATGGATAAGCAAAATGGGATATAGTTATACAATTGAATGTTATTCAGTCATAAAAAGGAATGAAAATGTTGATTCTTGCTACAGCATGAGTGAACCTTGAAGACATCAGAAGGCCACATATTATATGATTGCATTTATATGAAATGTTCAGAGTAAGTAAACTTTTAGAGACAACAAGTAGATCAGTGGTTGTCAGGCCTGGATGAAGAGGAGAATGGGGAGTGACTAATGGACATGGGGATTTTTTTAAGGTAATTAAAATGTTTTTAATTAGATAATGATGTGCAATTTTGTAAATAAGCTAAAAACCACAGATTTTGTGTGTGTGTGTGTACTTTGGAAGTGAATTTTATGGGATATGAATTATGTCTCAATAAAAAATCAGGTTTGCTTTTCTATATAAAAAGGAATTTTTAAATAAAATTGTAAAGAGTTTTACATAATTAATGCCAGGATTTCCCAAAAAAGTTAATCACAAAAACTGACATTCACTTTAAAGCTTCACTGTATATTCATGTGAAATGTGCATTGTATGGCGCGTCCACCAATCTGAATATGAGAGTGCCAGACATGAAGTAGTCCATGTTGTATATCTAATGCCCATCTCTGATTATATTTTGAATGTTATTTTCACTTACAGGAGTAAATTAGCCTTTAAAAAGCATTTCAAAGTTTATCTTGCCTCAGAAATATCAACTAAGAATATTATGTAATAGCAGAAAGACTATTGCTGTGATGTGTAATATAAAATTGGGCTTGAGACCCAAACTGAAATGTACTAGCAGTGTGTTCCTGTTTAAAAAATTATTTGACGTCTCTGAGCCTCAGGTTCTTCATCTGCAAAATACCTAGCAGGTCCATCATAAGGATTAAATGAGATACCATAGATAAAACAGACTATGCTCTCTGCTTCCCTGCTCTGCACATATCTCACGTTTCTTCTCCCTAGAACACTTCCCACCCCTTAACTCCTCCTGACACACACACACACACACACACACGCACACCCTACACAAACCAAGTTAGGTCTCCTTCATATATGTTCCCATTGAACGTGAACCTAGGGATTACCCTATTGAAGCACTTACCATACTCCATTGAATTTTCATGTTTATTTACCTGTTTTCCCCAGAAAACTATTCTTTTAAAAAGCAATATTTTATCTACCAGTGTATATGCATTACCTAACATACTGACTAGCTCAATAAATATTTGAATAAATGAATTTTAATAACATCTAGCATTATACTGGGTTCATAATAGCTCACTGAAAAGACATAGCATGTCTGTATTTTGCTTTCTGTTAGAATACAGTCAACCTTAAGTATTTTCTAATTTATAATAGGTGGTGATTTATATGTTAAGTGGAAATGTTTTTTATTACTAGTTATACCTATGGAATGAAGAGAATGTTTCTTATCTGAGTTGTAATAGCCTACTTGTAGGTCTGTATTTATCTTCACAGTTTACACATTACTTTTTTTTCTTGTAATATCAAGATATATGTATATTTACTACGTTTATTTTACAAGTGTTTCATGAATTTGTAGTTTAATGTGCCTATTTCATGACTTTCTTCTCCATCTGATATTATTTAGACTTAGGATGAAATAGCAAGCTTAGAAACAATGCCATAGATTTAAGAAGGCCTATGAAAAGTATAGAAATTAAATCAGTCTAAACAATATAACTGAAATTTGCTCTTGCCATTTTTTATTTTAAATGTACAAAATAATAGGAAATATTTTGGAGTGGAAGGAATGAAAATAAGAGTAGAATGGTGAAAGTTAATTGATATGTTCACTGGAATTACATATTTTCATACATATATCTATCTAAATTATGAAAGCTTTGCTGAATAAATATAAATTATTAACTGCACAAATATGGGAGAGTAGAAAATGCAGAAGTTTATGTTTATATAAGTCACTAAGACTGCTTTCTTTAGAGTGACATAACCATTCTGCTTCTTGCAGGTACAGAGAACTGCAGCTTAGTACAGAAAGCAAAGTAACAGAATTTCTCCATCAAAGTAAGTTAAAATCTTTTGAAAGTGAGCGTGTTCAACTTCTACAAGAGGAAACGGCAAGAAATCTCACACAGTGTCAATTGGAATGTGAAAAATATCAGAAAAAATTGGAGGTACATGTACAAGCCTTTCTTTCAACATTAGCATGGCATGTAAGCTCCCTAAGTACAAGATTTATATTGAACTTTATTTCTCCTATAGGACGTGGCACTACCCTGCACGGAAAAAACACAAGGAAATATGTATTTCAGAAAGATGTATACTGAAAAGTACTGGAATTGTTGGGAAACAAAAAAAGTGGAAAAAGATCTCATTCACAATAGCAACCAAAAATATATATGACTTGGAATATTTTTAATAAGAACAGTGCAGAATCTATATAAAGAAAATTATAGAACTTCACTGAGATATATGAAATGAATCACCATGTTTCTAGTAGGGAATAAAGTATGCAGTTTTTCAGTTTTCATCAAATAATATGATATGTTTATGTCTAATCAAATGCCAGCATATTTTTTAACTGAAAATAATTCTATAGTGTTACTGGAGGGAAAAACATACAGAATAGTTAATATTTTTAAAGTGCTTTTTAAAAAGAAGTAATGGAAATATATATCACATTTTAAAGTGTGTTCTGAGGCAAGAATAATTAAACTGCACACAAAATTAGTTCACAAATGGTATAAAATGTAAAGCCCCGAAACACATTTACATAAATTTCCTAAGAATTTATACATGGTAAAGGTCATATTTCAAATCAGTAGAGAAAGTATGGATTGCACAATAAATGATACTGTGATAATCATTTGAATATTTAGAGAAAGTAGTTGAATCAATGCCTCATACCATATAGCAAAATTAAACTCAGATGGATTACTAAGCTACATATTTGTGTGTGTGTGTGTGTGTGTGTGTGTGTACGTACATATGTACACACACACATATATATGGAGGTAGAAAGCCTCGGACAAGTTTTCAAGCCCTACTGTGTGTGTGTGTGTGTGTGTGTGTGTACATATATATATATATGTGTGTACATATATATGTACACACACACTTTTATAGCTGCACAGACACACTATATATATGAAAGTATTAGAAGTAAATACAGATGAGCCAGGTGCAGTGGCTCATGCTTGTAAATCTAGCACTTTAGGAGGCTAAAGTGGGTGGATCACCTGAGGTCAGAAGTTCAAGACCAGCATGGCCAGCATAGTGAAACCCCTTCTCTACTAAAAAACTGTAAAAATTAGCCAGGTGTGTTGATGCACACCTGTAGTCCCAGCTACTTCGGGGTTCAGGTAGGGAGGATTGCTTGAGCCCAGGAGGTTGAGGCTGCAGTGAGCTGAGATCACGCCACTGCACTCTAGCCTGGGCAGCAGAGCAAGACTCTGTCAAAAAAAAAAAAAAAAAAAAAACTTAAAAATTAAATACAGATGAAATTATATCTGATGTTTACATCTGTTAATCTGATGAAAGCAAGGAAAGAAATCATAGGAATAATAAAACCTGAATTTATTTTTAAAATATAATATTAAAGGCAAAATAGAAACTGAAAAATATTTGTGTTAAATATGAGCAAGGGGTTATGTCCTTAATTTTAAAAGATATTTTATCAAGAGAACATGCCTTCCCCTTCTGCATAAATAAGTGGAAAAAAGGAATGGACCATTTCCAAGAAAAGAAATGCAAATTACTAATAATAAATGAAAATGTGAATTCTCACTGATAATTACAGAAATATACATTTAAGGCTCAGCATGGTGGCTCACACCTGTAATCCAAGCACTTTGGAGGCCAAGGCAGGCGGATCACCTGAGGTCAGTAGTTCAAGATCAGCCTGACCAACATGGTGGAACCCCGTCTTTAAATAAATTTAAAAATATATATATATAAAAATTTAATCTTTTTTGTTACCTTTATATAGGTCTGTGTGTTGTTTTTATAGTGCTGGAAAGACACTTAAGTGGGAAATCTCATGAGTTAGAAAATGGAACAGCCTTTCTGGACACTATGGTAATCTACGTTAAAGGACTTAAAAAGTTGATCCAGATTGTGAATTTTAGCTCCAGGTTGATTTCAAGAACAAACAGCAATCCTGAAAGGACCCACAGACCATCTGAAGGAAACAGACAGCACCTGCAGAACCCAGGAGACACTCCAGATACTCTGGGAGGTAGAAAGCCTCGGACAAGTTTTCAAGCCCTACTTGTTCTCAGCCTGGAAACAGACTGTTGCATGGGCTGTTGCATGGAACACAGTGAGAGTGAGATTAGCCCTTCAGTTTTTGTGAAAGCTGGGTGAGGCCTTTGACTGCCAGCTTTCCCCCACTTCCCTGACAACCTGCATGACTCAGCAGGCAGTCATAATCCTCCTAGGTACACAACTCCTGTGACTGGGAATCTCACTCCCATTCCCCAAAGCAGCCACAGCAAGACCCACCAGGGAGAGTCTGAGCTCTGAAACACCTAACCCCACCCCTACCTGATGGTCCTTCCCTACCCACCCTGGTAGCAGAAGACAAAGGACATATAATCTTGGGAGATCTGGAGCCCCACCCACTGCTGGTCCTTCTCCACATAGCTGATGCTTTCTGGAAAGCACCACCTCCTGGCAGGAGCCAATCAGCAGAAAAACAGAGCATTAAACCTCCAAAACTAAGAACTTTCATGAAGTCCATTGTACTCTCTGCCACCTCCACCTGAATAGGTGCTGGTCTCCATGACGGAGAGACTCATAGGCAGTTCACATCATAAGACTCTATGCAGAAACCCCCAGTACCAGCTCAGAGCTGGGTAGACTCTGCTGGGTGGCTAGACAACAGTCACTCCAGTTCAGCTCACAGGAAGCCACATCCCCAGGAAAAGGGGGAGAGTACTACATCAAGGGAACACCCCATGGGACAAAAGAATCTGAACAACAGCCTTCAACCCTTGACCTTCCCTCCGATGGAGCCTACCCAAGTGAAAAGGAACTAGAAAACCAACCCTCATCAAAACAAGATTCGTCAGCACCTTCCACAAAGTACACTAGTTCACCAGCAGTGTATGCAAACCAAGAAGAAATCCCTGATTTAACTGAATTCAGGAGGTTAGTTATTAAGCTAATAAGGGAAGAACCAGAGAAAGGCAAAGCCTAATACAAGGAAATTCAAAAAACAATACAAGAAGTGAAGGGAGAAATATTCAAGGAAATAGCTTAAAGAAAAAAAACAATCAAAAATTCTGTAAACTTTGGACATGCTTTTAGAAATGTGAAATGCTCTGGAAAGTCTTAGAAATAGAAATGAACAAGTAGAAGAAAGAAATTCAGAGCTCAAAGACAGAGTCTTCAAATTAACCCAATCCAACAAAGACAAAGAATAAGAAAATATGAACAAAGCCTCCAATAAATTTGGGATTATGTTAAACAACCAAACCGAAGAACAATCAGTGTTCCTGAGGAAGAAGGCAATTCTAAAAGCTGGAAAGGTCGTCGGTAAAGCCTGAGTCCTGTCCTCTCGCTCTCCTCCCTGGGCAACATGAGCTTCACTACTTGCTTCACCTTTTCCACCAACTACTGGTCTGTGGGCTCCCTGCCAGGTGCCCAGCTACAGTGCCAGGCCGGTCAGCAGCGCAGCCAGCGTCTGTGCAGGTGCCAGGGGCTCTGGTTCCTGCATTTCTGTGTCGCTCCACTAGCTTCTGGGATGGCATGGGGGCCAGGGGCCTGGCTGCAGGGATGGCTGGGACTCTGGCAGGAATGGGAGGCATCCAGAACAAAAAGGAGACCATACAAAGCCTGAATGACTGCCTGCCCTCCTACCTGGACAGATTGAGGAGCCTGGAGACTGATAACTAGAAGCTGGAGAGCAAACTCCTGAAGCATCTGGAGAAGAAGGGACTCCAGGTCAGAGACTGGGGCCATTATTCAAGACCATCAAGGACCTGAGGGCTAAGATCTTTGTAAATACTGGCCTACAAGCCCAGATTGCTAGCTCTGGGTTGACCGTGGAGGTAGATGCCCCCAAATCTCAGGACCTCACCAAGATAACAACAGACATCTGGGCTCAATATGACGAGCTTGCTCGGAAGAACCCAGAGGAGCTGGACAAGTACTGGTCCCAGCAGATTGAGGAGAGCACCACAGTGGTCACCACACAGTCTGCTGAGATTGGAGCAGCTGAGATGATGCTCACAGAGCTGAGACATATGGTCCACTCCTTGGAAATCGACCTGGACTCCATGAGATCAGCTTGGAAAACAGCCTGGGGGAGGTGGAGGCCTGCTACACCCTGCAGATGCAGCAGCTCAGTGTGATCCTGCTGCACCTGGAGTCAGAGCTGGCACAGACCTGGGCAGAGGGACAGCACCAGGCCCAGGAGTACGAGGCCCTGCTGAACATCAAGGTCAAGCTGGAGGCTGAGATTGCCACCTACCGTCGCCTGCTGGAAGATGGCGAGGACTTCAGTCTTGGTGATGCCCTGGACAGCAGCACCTCCATGCAAACTCTCCAAAAGACCACCACCCACCGGATAGTGGATGGCAAAGTGGTGTCTGAGACCAACAACACCGAAGTTCTGAGACATTAAACCAGCAGAAGCAGGGGACCCTGCTGGTAATTGAGGAAAATTTCCCTGGCCTTGCTAGAGACCTAGACATGGATATACAAGAAGCACAAAGAACACCTGGAGAATTAATGCATCACAAAAAGATTTTTGCCTAGACATATCATCATCAGGTTATCCAAAGTTAAGACAAAGGAAAGAATCTTAAGAGCTGTGAGACAGAAGTACCAGGTAACCTATAAAGGAGAACCTATCAGATTAACAGCAGATTTCTCCACAGAAACCCTACAAGCTGAAAGGGATTGGGGCCCTATCATCAGCCTCCTCAAATAGCCAAGAATTTTGTATCCAGCGAAACTAAGCATCATAAATGAAGGAAAGATACAGTCATTTTCAGACAAATAGTGAGAGAATTCACCATTACCAAGCCACCACTACAAGAACTGCTAAAAAGAGCTCTAAATCTATATCAGAACAAAATCTCTTTAGAGCATAAATCACATAGGACCTAAAAAAAAATACAAATAAAAAAAAGTAAAAACAAGAAAAAAAGTACACAGGCACCAAAAAGCATGATGAATGCAATGATGCCTCACATTTCAATACTAACATTGTATATAAATGGCCTAAATGCTCCAATTAAAAGATAACAGAACCACAGAATAAGAACTCACCAACTATCTGCTGCCTTCAGGGGACACACCTAACACAAAAGGATTCACATAAACTTACAGGGATGGAAAAAGGCATTTCGTGCAAATGGACACCAAAAGCAAGCAAAAATTACATTATCATCTCAACAGATGCAGAAAAAGCATTCGACAAAATCCAGCATCCCTTTATGATTAAAACCCTCAGCAAAATCAGCATACAAGGGACACACCTTAATGTAATAAAAGCTATCTATGACAAACCTACAGCCCACATAATACTGAATGGGGAAAAGATGAACAGGAACAAGACAGGGATGCCCACTCTCTCTCACCACCACTCTTCAACATAGTACTGGAAGTCCTAGCCAGAGCAATCAGACAAGAGAAAGAAATAAAGGCATCCAAATCAGTAAAGAGGAAGTCAAACTGTCCCTGTTTGCTGATATCATGATTGTTTACCTTGAAACCCCTAAGGACTCCTCCAGAAAGCTCCTAGAACTGACAAAACAATTCAGCAAAGTCTCCAGATACAAGATTAATGTATACAAATCAGTAGCTCTTCCGTACACCAGCAGCGACCAAGTGGAGAGTCAAATCAAGAACTCAACTCCTTATACGATAGCTGCAAAAAAAATAAAATACTTAGGAATATGCCCAACAAAGGAGTTGAAAAACCTTTACAAGGAAAACTACAAAGCGCTGCTGAAAGAAATCATAGATGACACAAACAAATGGAAACACATCCCATGCTCTCGGATGGGTAGAATCGATGTTGTGAAAATGACCATACTGCCAAAAACAATCTACAAATTCAGTGCAGCCCTCGTCAAAATACCACCATTATTCTTCACAGAGTTAGGAAAAACAATTCCATCAAAAAGTGGGCTATTGGCATGAATAGACAATTCTCAAAGAAGATACACAGATGTCCAGTACACATATGAAAAAATGCTCAACATCACTAATGATTAGGAAAATGCAAATCAAAATCACAATATGATACCACCTTACTCCTACAAGATTGGCCATAATCAAAGAATCAAAAACAGTAGCCGGGTGTGGTGGCTCATGGCTGTAATCCCAGCCTTTTGGGAGGCCAAAGTGGGCAGATCACCTGAGGTCAGTTCGAGATTAGCCAAGCCAACATGGTGAAACCCAGTATCTATTAAAAATTTTTAAATTAACTGGGCATGGTGGCAGATGCCTATAATCTCAGCTACTCTGGAGGCTGAAGTAGGAAAATCACTGGAACTCAGGAGGAAGAGGTTGCAGTGAGCTGAGATCGTGCCACTGTACTCCAGCCTGGGCAACAAGAGCAAGACTCCCTCTCAAAAAAAACCCAAAATAACAGATATTGGTATGGATGCAGCAATCAGAGAACACTTCCACACTGCTGGTGGGAATGTAAACTAGTACAGCTGCTATGGAAAACAGTGTGGAGATTCTTGAAAGAACTGAAAGAACTACCATTTGACCCAGCAGTCCCACTACTGGGTGTCTACTCAGAGGAAAAGCAGTCATTTTTAGGAAAAAATACTTGCACACACGTGTTTATAGCAGCACAGTTCACAATTGCAAAATCATAGAACCAACCCAAATGCCCATCAATCTAGTGGATAAAGAAACTGTGATATGTATATATCACAGTGTGTATATATGTGTGTATATATATTTATGATGGAATACTACTCCGTAAAGTGAAATGAATTAATAGCATTTGCAATAACCTGGATGAGACTGGAGACTATTACTGTAAGTGAAGTCACTCAGGAGATTGGAGACTATTATTCTAAGTGAAGTGACTCAGGAATGGAAAACCAAACATTGCATGTTCTCATGTGGGAGCTAAGCTATGAGGACGCAAAGGCATAAGAATGATACAGTGGACTTTGCGGACTTGAGGGGAAGACTGAGATAGGGGCGGTGGATAAAGACTGCAAATATGGTGCACTATATACTGCTCCTGTGATGGGTGCACCAGGATCTCACAAATGACTGCCAGAGAACTTATTCATGTAACCAAATACCACCTGTACTCCAATAACAATGACCATGTGGCTTAAGAAAAAAAAAAGAATTGATTGTTGGCATCTGGGCCCATAATCTCTGCTTTAGTAGGCAATATGCCAAGGGTGTGATATTAATCTTTCCTCAGCTTTTAAATATTAAGTAAACTCCCAAAATAAAATGGAAAAAAAAAAAGCCGATCCAGTAATTTTACTTAAAGGAATTTTGTCTAAGGAAATAGTAAGTGATACATATAAAGGTTTATATAAATGATACATGTCACAGCATTATTTATTATGTAAAAATTGGAAGTAAATGTCCAACAGTAGATAAAGTTTTCAATTAGCATATTATAAATCGTGTATTTTGCTGTGTCCATGCACAGCATGTTCTGGGTATTTTAGAATTGGGGGAAAGTCTCATTAAAAACACGGAATGAAGTTATGAAATTAGTATGGTCTTGACTGTGGTTTACATGTTCAGTGAAAATCATCAGTATATATAGAAAAACGTTTGAAGGAAATATATCCAATTTTTTTTTTTTTTTTTTTTTTTTTTTTTTTGAGACGGTCTCCTGCTATGTCTCCCAAGCTGGAGTACAGTGTCGCAATCTGGGCTCACTGCAACCTCTGCCTTCCCGGTTTAAGCTGTCCTCTCACCTCAGCCTCCCAAATAGCTGGGATTACAGGCATATGCCACCATGCCTAGCTAATTTTTTTGTGTTTTTAGTAGAGATGGGGTTTCACCATGTTGACCAAACTAGTTCCAAACTCCAGACCTCAAGTGATCCCCCTGCCTCAGCCTCCCAAAGTGCTAGGATTATAGGCATGAGCCACCACACCTGGCCAAATATATCCAGATATTAAAGTTTATTTCTAAATGGTATGATTATGGGTGATTTTTATTTCTTCATTCCCCCCACTAGACAAAGGCCTTTTTAAAAATATGTTCCTAGGTCTCAGCCAGAGTCTGGCACATAGTTAATTGAATTGGTAGTATGCAGTGCTTTCTAACTGAACATCCGTTAGGCAGTAAGCACTGTGCTGGGCCTGATTACACACACAAATTTTAAGAAATAATTCCTATCTTCAGGAAACTAAGAATTTTGAACAGGGCTTTGAATAGAGCTTCCGGTAATGATGGAAATGTTTTAATCTGCACTATCCAGTTTAGTAGCCACTCACCACATGTGGCTATTTAGCACTTGTGGCTATTTGGTATTTAGGAACCAAGCTTCTTAAATTAAATTCAATTAAATCTAAAATTAGTGGCGTGTAGCTAGTGGCTCTGGTATTGCATGCTCTATATGTTCTTACTGTTGGGCAGTGGTAGGGTTTGAAAATTTTCTCCTTAGTTTTATCATTAAAAAAAAAAAAAGAAAAAAGAAAAAAAAAAAAAAAAAAACAAGTTCTTTTCTACCCAAATAGAATTTCTTCTAGCAGTATTGGGTAGGGATTGGCCTGTGGGCTTTAGGCTCAGCAGACCTAAGATTTGAACCCAGTTACTCACCACTCTCTGGATAAATTACTAATTTTCTTTGGGAATAATAACAGTAGCAACTGCTTCAAAACGTTGTTATAGAGAATCTGTTTGGCTCATATAAAACAACCATTTTTGCTCAGTACCAATTCGTAGAAGTCCTCAAAATATTGTTTTGATGCTATAGAATTTTGTTTTAGTTAAAGTTAGGAAATGCTAGGAAAATGAAATATCCTTTCCCAAAAGGTAATTATTTGTTGGATAAAAAATAGTTTTTTTCACTTTTCAGACCCCACAATAGTGTGCCCACTGATAAACTCAAGCATTTTACTCTTCCAGTTTTCCTTTCTGCATATGAAAGTTTCTTTTACAGTTACAAAAATACGAAATTATAGGTCATTAACAGAAACTAAAATGCAAAGAAACAAAGTTATTCAAGTAGAAGCCTTTCTCAATTGCAATTTGGATATTAAAATATTTTCCCCCAACTTCTAATGCAATTCAGTTACAGGATAAATATCACAAAATATTTATGATTAAGGACTGGTTTGTCCTTAATCTGGAAATACATGTATTCCATATGTTTGTCATTTATCCAAAATGTTTTTTTTTTTTTTTTTGAGACAGAGTTCCACTTTATCACCCTGGCTGGAGTGCAGTGGCGCCATCTTGGTTCATTACAACCTCCACCTACCAAGTTAAAGTGATTCTTTGTGCCTCAGCCTTTCAAGTAACTGGGACTATAGGCACGTGCCACCAAACCTAGCTAATGTTTGTATTTTTAGTAGAGATGGGGTTTCACCATGTTGGGCATGCTGATTTCAAACTCCTGACCTCAGATGATCCACCTGCCTCGTCCTCCCAAAGTGTTGGGATTACAAGCATGAGCCACTGCGCCCATCAAAATATTTCTTTTTTAATGGTATTCATTTGATATTTTAAGACCACATAATATGGAAAATACACTTATAGTACTAGGTGACAATATCCCTTTACACAGCTATATGTACTAGATTTTTTTTTAATTTATAAGGTGAAAATAAAAGATTTCAAAGTTAAGGGGTTTCTAACAAACTAGCCTTAACTCATTTTAATATTTTATTTCTACCTTTTTATTCTAGAGAAGTTATATTATTTAGTATCACACAACTAGTAAGTGACTAAACTGTGATTAGACCTCAACACCTGACAAACCTCACTTTAAATCCCATACTTTTAACCACCACAATATTTAATAATATTTATAATCTCTCCAAGATTGCACTTCTGAAAAGTACTCTGATTAGTGGAACTAAAGGGTCTCGGAAAATAAAGCCTTAGTGAAAAACATAAAAGTGTATTAAATATATTTATGTATGTTTAAAAAGGCATAAGCCAAATTTGTAAATGGTGTCTGTCTACAAAAGCAAATCAATGTTCAGTATTTAAAACTTTTTTCATACATTTTCTTCAGGAAAATGCTGCAGAGTCATAATCTGTTGCAGGTGGTTCACCCACACATCCTATTTTATTGCCTTTAGCTGATTACAAACCAAATTGATTTTATAACCTCAAAAAAACTGCAACTTGCAGTTTGTAATAGACCTGTCCACTTGTTCTCTGGATGCAGGTGACTAGTAATTATTATGCTCTTTGTTTAAAGGTCTTATATGGAAAAACACCTTTCTAAGAAATGGTATGGTTCTAAAGTTTCGGGTTGATGAAACTAAGGCTTGAGGGAATTTCTTAACATTGTGTGCCTCTATTAAACTGAAGCCTGGAGAAGACAAGGGTTATCATGTATCATTGTGTCACCAGTGCCTCTCTCATAATGAATCCTCAGTAAATACTTGATTAATAAATGGTTTGATTGAGTATAATATAGTACCATCATTTGAATCTTTTGTTGTGGTGGGAGGTGGATTCTGGAAAGTATTTCTAAGACAATTCTTATTTATAATTAATTTATAGAGAAATAATTTCATGATGGAAAAGATAATGGGCTTTTTTGGGCTTTTACCCCAATATTCTCATTAACTGTTAACTTGGGGATGATTTATTTTTGCTTTATTATTAATTGGCAAAGGATCCCAAAACATTGGCTTTATATATTTGTCTCTGTTTAAGCAAAATTATAATTTAGTATTATCATGCAGTTAATTTTTGTATTATCATTCAGTTAATCTATTATTCAAATGAAGGAAAATTTTACTGCAAGAACTTGACATTTAATGGATTCCTAAAACTAATTGGCTTATTTTATGTTTCCATGTTTAAACTGAAATGTTCATGTATTGATTTTTACAGAAAAAAAAAATTTAATATTATAGTATTCCGTGGGTCCAATAGTCAAGTTCTCTTTGGCTTTTCAGAAACAGTAATAGGTTTACTTATAACAACCACTCAGACAAATCCACAGAAACAGAAAATTATCTAATATGGGGTACCAGAGGTATTGGGACATATCCCACATCAGTAGTTTCTCAGGACCTCTTTCATGTTATAAAGAGATTTTTAAAATTTTATCTCTCATAATACTTTTTAAATCTTTTCTTAAAATAATACATAATATCCAATCTTTAACATTTTGATTCCTTATCTCTAATAATTTCTCCAACTTTTCTTTATGTGGTGTTTTTGCTGGGAGAAGTGGGGTACAAATGAAAAAGTATCATCTCTGCAGTGGGAATAGTCATTTAACACTGCCTTTACTGATGCTCTCTTTCGACAGTGGAATTGGTATCAGCAACAAGATTCTTAATAAATTACATCCCAATGTAACGAAATCCATGGAAGCCCCAGATAACACAGTCCCAGCAAACAAGAATAAAGAAGAAATAATGCTAAAACACACATTTTGTTTTCTCTGACCCAACCCGAGCCACTGGATATCACTGTAAAAATGTTGTCGCATTTTATTCCTTTGCCACTTTCCAAAGGAATTTATATGGAGAGTGAGGGATAATGTTTTGTTTACTTTGGGGGAAAGTTTTGCTGAAAATTGAAGGAATGACCTGAAGTGAGTTAAGGAAAATTACATTGTAATTTCTGCTCATTAAGAACTATAAATAGGTCCTTTTCCCTTTTTTCACATCACAAAAAAACATATACCTTTTTTTTGGGCTTGAGAGTTTTGCTCTTTCACCCAGGCTGGAGTACAGTGAAGTTACCTTGGCTCACTGCAACCTCTACCCTCCCGGGTTCAAGAGATTCTTCTGCCCCAGGCTCCACACTAGCTGGGACCACAGGCGCCTGCTATCACACTCCAACTAATTTGTGTTTTTAGTAGAGATGGGGTTTCACCATGGTGGCCAGGCTGGTCTCCCAGCCCATAATCATATACTTTTTTTTTTTTTATAAGTATATGTGCTGCCAAAGTGAGCACAATCAAACACGTTTTTTAAGGTGAACTTTATGTCATTAGAGAAAATAGTTGTCTTTAAGTGTTTAATTGTAGAGAATTCATGATAATTATATTAGTGGAACTCTATTTGCATGAGCTGTTTCATACAGAATTGTCATACAATTATATTTCTTAAAATAGCAATAGTACTTCTCAATCCTTAACTATATTCTACGTACTCAACTAAGCACTGTAAATTTACCATCTCATTTAATTCTTTCAACAATGTTTTAAGGTAGGCCTATAAAGAATAAGTAATTACGTAAGATCACAGCTAATAAGTGTCAAAACCATTATTGAAATCCAAATCTTTCTGTCTCCAAACCATATTATTCACTGTAGTAGTTTGTTGCCTCTCAGGAAACAGTATATTACTTATGCTGTGTTAGGAAGCAGGTGTAATCCACTCCATAATTTAGTCTGTAATAGTAAGGAAATGTTCTAGATAATTGGAATTTAAGCATCAAAACATTTCTTTATCACTAGATGCATCTGTTTTTTTAGTTAATTTATTGTTGTCATCATGGAGTTTCCTTCACTGAATTATCACTGGAGTGTAGGATTTTTTGCTTATATACAAAATGACTATAATTTCTATGCCTTTTGCATCTCATTTTTAATGTGCTTTAATACTTACTTTCTTCACAAAGGCATTTTCTGATACAGCCTCCAGCAGCACTTCACATTTACCTTTTGATTTGCTGCTTTAAATGTATCACTGTTCAGAAAACCAGAAATTTTATTAAGATCTTAATAAGAGTAGATTCAATAAGCTCCGATGAAAAATTGAAGGACTTATTGTCAGTTTATCATTTTTATAAACAGCTTTGTAAGCCTCTCTCAAATAGCTTTGATTGCCAGATAAATGACCTCTATGTAAATATGACTTTCTATTTTTTTAATTCTAACAAGCAAATGCTAATATTACTCCTGTAATTATTCCTAATTTTAAATTTGTTTTTTATTCAGCTTATAAAGTAAGGATAAGGTGCTTCATAATTTTCGGTTAAATACAATTGAATTATTTACCTTAGAGATAAATAAATAAGTTTAATTTCCTCATTAGTCATCTTAATTGAGCTACTTTCTCTTAATATTTAAATAATAAAAAGAAAAAAAAGCCTTATATATGCCTTGCATCATGTTTTTGTCTTAACTGTGCACCTGTTAAAAGCCTTGCATCATGTTTTTGTCTTAACTGTGCACCTATTAATTCTGCCTTTGTAATTGTTCTCTTTCACTATTAGGTTTTGACCAAAGAATTTTATAGTCTCCAGGCCTCTTCTGAAAAACGCGTTACTGAACTTCAAGCACAGAACTCAGAGCATCAAGCAAGGCTAGACATTTATGAGAAATTGGAAAAAGAACTTGATGAAATAATAATGCAGACTGCAGAAAGTAAGTCTCCCCACAAACACATGCACGTTTTTTTTCTGTCAACAAAAGAAGCCTGACATTATTTCTAAAACTATCTTGTGACCAGGCACAGTGGCTCATGCCTGTAATCGTAGCACTGTGGGAGGCCAAGGTGGGCGAATCACTTGAGATCAGGAGTTCAAGACCAGCCTGGCCAACATGATGAAACCCCGTCTCTACTAAAAATACAAAAACAAAAAACAACAAAAAAAAAACTAGCTAGGCGTGATGTCGGGTGCCTGTAATCCCAGCTACTCCAGAAGCTGAAGCAGGAGAATTGCTTGAACCTGGGAGGCAGAGGTTGCACTGAGCCTAAATCACACTACTGCACTCCAGCCCAGGCAACAGAGCAAGACAGCAAGACTCTGCTCAAAAAAAAAAAAAAAAAAAAAAAAAAGAGAAAAAATAAAACTACTTTGGTATATTTTGTTAAAATATAATTGGTGTCCATTTCTAAATAAAATTCTATATTTCAAATATTAGTTCATCTCTGTCACAGAAATCGAAGTCAAAAAAGGAACAGGTTAAGTATGATAGCTTTTATCTTTTTTTAAAATCTCATTTACTTATTCCAGAATTATTAAGTATTTGCATCTGTCAGGAACTGGGGATTAGGAGTTCATGGAAATAATTCCTGCCTCAAGGGATTTCTAGTCTAGTCTACTGGGAGAGATGAACATAATAACAAATTATTAGGCTAGCAAGATAAATGCTATAAGCATCATGTGGTATCAGTGGAAATACAAAAGAGATCATTAATTAATCCCACCTTGGAGGCAATGAATATCTAAGAGGGGAGATGACACTGGAATGAGTCTTATTTTTGAGGGGGAGTGCAGATGGACTTTTGCTCTTTTTGCCCAGGCTGGAGTTCGGTGACACTATCTCAGGCTCACCACAACCTCCGCCTCCCAGGTTTAAGCGATTCTCCTTCCTTAGCCTCCCAAGTAGCTGGGATTACAGGCATTCACCACCACACCCAGCTAATTTGGATTTTTATTAGTGGTGGGGTTTCTCCATGTTGGTCAGGCTGATCTCGAACTTAGGACCTCAGGTGATCCATTCGTCTCACCCTAAAATGCTGGGATTGCAGGCATAAGCCACTGTTCCCAACCTTGGAATGAGTCTTGAAGTACAAATAGAAATTCATTTGATGTCTTGTATTATAACCTTTGATCTTTAATTTCTATCTTCCTTTTTTTCTTTTTTTCCCTCTTGCTATGTTATCTTCCTGTCTTATCCCTAACATTAATAAATATTTTAAATTAACATTTCACCATTGGCTGTGATGTTTGCTACAGTACATTTTTTGTGTTCAAAAGTCATAACCATGGCATTCTTATAAAAATGGGTTTAAACTTCAGTTGAGGTTGAATTTGAATCTAGGTAGGGTTCTAATTATTTTAGGTACATTTTCACATAAGGACTATATTTTGTTTGTAGGGCAGTGTAAGAAAAACTTTTATTTCTTTCCTATCATTGTCGTATTTCCCATTTCTAAGGTCAGTGTCGGATGACTGCAATACTTTTTAAAATTTATCTTCAGTTTCTTCACTGGAGTCAAAGTAATCTTTGTAAAATTCAAATTTTCCTTTCATATACCTGCTTTAATGACTTTTACTGTCTTCATTAAGACAATAAAGTCAAATTTTTTACATGAATTTTTAGATTAGACTCGTGTTTATCTTTCTGCTTTTCATATCTTGCCATTCCCCTCCATGTCTTATTATTGTTTTGAAAGTTTCATACTCTTTCTCCATAACTTTGCATATGTCCTTTTGTCTAAACAAATTAGGAATAGAAGGGAACTTCCTCAGTCTGAAAAAGGGCATTTACGAAAACCAGCAGCTAAAATTGTACTTGATGGTGAAATATTGAATACTTTTCCCATAAAGAGGGAGGGTAAGACAAGGATTTGTATTTTCATGATTTATATGACTTATATTAAGCACTGTATTTGAATTCGTAACCTGTGAGATAGGATAAGAGAAGATATAAAATACATAAAAATCGGAAAGGAATAATAATGTATTTTCAGATTAGAAAACAAACACTAAAACTGGTAAGTGAATATAGCAGAACATAAAGTCATTGCCCAAAATATACTAGAAGTGAACAATTAAGAGAAGTAAGTAGCATCAAAAAACACAAAATACTTAGGAATAAATTTAAGCCGAAAAACCCTAGAGAACTTTGCTAAGATAAATTGAAGGAACCCCCCCCCCAAAAAAAATCACAAAATATATTGTGAATTCTATCAGTTTGGTGTTCTTTCAGTCATAATGGCAGCAGGCTTTTTTGCATTTCATTCATACGGAATGCAAAGGACTAGAATATCCAAAGCAATCTTGAAAAAACTTGAAGCCCTGTGTGGTGGTACACTCCTGTAGTCCCAGCTACTCAGGGGGCTGAGGCAGGAGGATTGCTTGAGCTTAGAGGTTAAAGCCTGTTGGGTGCCATGATCGTGCCTGTGAATACCCACTGGACTCCAGCCTGGGCAACATAGTGTGACCTTCTCTTCCCCACAAAAAAAGAACAAATTGGAAGATTTGCATTACCTGTTTTCAATACTTACTGTAAAGCCTCAGTTATTAGGCTGATATAGTACTGGCTTAAGGAAAGACAAATACAGAAGTGAAACAGACTAGAAAACCCAGAAATAGATCACATACTTAAATAGCAATTTCATTTTTAACAAAAGCAACAAAGCAAGCAAATGAAGAAAGGAAAGTTTGTTTAGTAAATGGTGCTAAAAAATTGGACATCTTTATGGAAATAAACTTCCATATACCAGTATTAATCTGAGATGATACCTAAATGGAATAGCTAAAACTATAAATATGTAACAAAAAATAGGTGGGTATCTTTGCAACTTGGGGTACTTAAGACTTTTTTTGACATGGCCCTTGAAAGTAATTATCATAAAAGGAAAACTAATAAAGTAGATGTCATCAAAATTTAAAACTTCTGTTCTTCAAAAGACACCATTAAGAAACAGCCAAGCCACAGACTCAAATAACCACAATTTTATATCTGACAAAGAAATGGTATCCAAAATAAGAAAACATTGAGGAGAAAATATTCACAAAACACAGATTAGACAAAAAAATTATATCCAAGTATGGTGGGCTGAAAAACACCCTTCTAGAGATGTCCATGTCCTGTTGGGCATTGTGGCTCATGCCTGTAATTCCAGCACTTTGGGAGGCCAAGGCAGGTGGATCACTAGAGCTTAGGAGTTCAAGACCAGCCTGGGCAACATGGTGAGACCCCATCTCTAAAAATAAATAAATAAAGTTGTCCTTGTCTTATTCTTTGGAACCTCTGAAAGCTGGAAAAGGCAAGGAAACAGATTTTACCATAGAGCCTCCAGAGAGAACCAGCCCTACAAAGCATTGACTTCAGACCAGTAAGACTTGATTTTTGGACTTATGACCTCTAGAACTATAAAATAATAAATTTGTGTTATTTAAAACATAAAGTCTGGCAATCTGTTACAGTACCAGTAGGAAATTAATATACCAGAATATATATTTAAAAATTCATATAACTCAGTGATTTTTTTTTTAAAAAGACCCTTTTAAAACATGGGCAAAAAGTTTAAACAAACACTTCACAAAGGAAGATAGGTGAATAGCAAATAAGCATAATAAAAGTATTCAACATTACTAGTCATGAGGGAAAAGCAGATTAAAAGCCCAGTGAGATACTACTGTATACCCACAAGAATGGCTAAAATTAGAAAGACCGACTGTACCAAATATTGGTGAGAAGTGGAGCAACTGGCAGTTTCTTACAAAATGATCAACAACCTAAACCATGATCCAGCAGTTCCCTTGCTGACCTAAGAGAAAAGAAATCATATGCACATAAAAAGATTTCCACTAGAATGTTCATAGGAAATTTATTTGTAACAGCCAAAAACTGACAACAGCCCAGGTGTTTATCTCAAAGGAAAATGGCTAATCAAACCATTATGCATTCATGTAGTAGAATGAATTTTCTCCTCACTTAAAAGAAACAAACAATTGACTTACTCAACAACATGGAGGAATCTGAAAAACATACTTAGTGTAAGAAGCCTTTCTGAAAAAAGTTCATACTATATGGTTAAATTGATATAATGTTCTTGAAAAGGCAGAAGTAATCTATGATGAAAAAAATCAAGGGGTAGGGCATAAAAAAATTTTTTTAAGTATTTTAGAAAGAAAATCACAACTGTAGTGGTCTCTAAAAGATGATTGTCACCAAGAATTAACTGAGAAAAGTGACATGATAGAACTTTGCAGGGTGTTCAAATGTTCTGTATATGTTGATAAGGTTTGTGCAACACTTGTGTATACATTTCAAAACTTGTTGAATGGTAGACTTAATAAAATTTATACATGATGACAGTTACAAATCTTATTTTTTAGAAAAGAATGGAATAAATACTGAACTGTAATTGATGATTTGCATGTTAAACTGTTGAGGAGTGAAGTGTGCAAATGTCCGAAACTTTCTTTGAAATACATTTAAAAAAAAAAAACACAGATTCATGGAAACAGGGATGGATATGGGTGTAATAAACACATAGTACAATGTTTGATTTAGAATCCAGATGTCGGAGCCAGGCACAGTGGCTCACACCTTTAACCCCAGCACTTTGGGAGGCCAAGCAGGACGATTGCTTCAGCCCAGAAGTTTAAAGCCAGCCTGGGCAACATGGCAAGACGCCCTCTCTAGAAAAAATTTAAAAATGAACCAGGCATGGTGGTGCCAGCTACATAGGAGGGTGAGGCGGGAGGATCGCCTGAGAGCATCAATAGAGGCTGCAGTGACTGTGTTCATGCCACTGCACTTCAGCCTGGGCAACAGATTGAGACCTTGTCTCAAAAAATTCCAGATGTTGAGTATAGGGATGTATACTGTAAAGGTTTTTCAGTGTGCCCCTGTGTATAAATGTTTTCTTAAAAGCTTCAGAAAAAGTACAGAAATTAATTTTTATTACATTCTAAACCAACTTCAAATAAAATATACTGTAAGATCAATAACTTCCAGTTTTCTGTCCATTCACATTTGAAATTAGAATACATCTTATCCTTATTTAATGAATACTTACTGATTAACTAAAATTTCAAAGAAATGAGCACAGACTTTTTTTATTACTACATTATTTACAATTTTCAAAGGCTTGCCACTTAATTGAAAATTTCAGCTGACATGAAGAATCTTAGGCTTCATTTATTAAGGTGTAACCACAGCAAATTATCCTATTTATACTTGTATTGCTTTCTGTAATCAAATAAATATTATTTGTATATTTGAGGAATTTAGCTTTCAAAGATTGCAAGTTGTTGAAAGTACATGTATTGCCTAAAAACTAAATAAACTCAAATTAGGAAAAAAAAAAACCCTACATTTCTAGTTGTTAAATTCAGTTACCTGCTGCACATTCTCATCCTACTTAGAACCTCCACTAGGCATTTGTCTAATTTCTCAGAACTTTCTTCTCTTTGCTTCTTGAATCATCTGCCTTTGATTGTTTATTTTCTATCGCTTAACTATTTTCTGGATAATCTTATCCCTTTCCACAACTTCAATTACTATCAATAGACTAAATTTCTATAGTTAGAGACAGGGTTTCACTCTGTTGCCCAGGCAAGAGCACAGTGGTGCGATCATTGCTCACTGCAGTCTCAAACTCCTGGGCTCAAGTGATCCACCTGCCTCAGCCTCCCAGGCAACTGGGACTACAGGCACATTCCATCGTGCCTAATTACTTTTTGTAGAGACAGGGTCCCACTGTGTTGCCCAGACTGATACCAAACTCCTGGCCTCAAGGAATCCTCCTGCCTTGGCCTCCCAAAATGCTAGGATTATAGGTATGAGCCACCATGCCCAGCTGAAAATATAACATTATTTGCATTTCCTCTTTCTTCCCTGAAACTTACTAATTTTCCTGTACAAGTTGCTCACTGTATTAGCAGATTCTGCATCTCAGATTTAATCAACTATGGATTGAAAATACTGGGGAAAAAACAGTAACAATTTTAATAGTCCATCTTTTTAAATATAACAACTATATATATAGTACGTACATTGGGTTAGGTATTACAAGTGATCCAGACATGTTTAAAATATATGGGAAAATGTACATATGGTATATACAGATGCATGCCATTTCATATACAGGCTTAATCATCTGTGGAGTTTGGTATCCTCAGAGTTCCTGGAACCAGTACCTCAGGGATACCAAAGGACAACCAACCATGTTTTTCTTCTGCTAGTAAACTTTAATCACTCTGCTAGCTTTCATCAACCTTTATTCCTCCTTCATTCTGTCTAGAGTGCCTCATCTCACTCCCACACTTGCTCAATTGTCTAGAATCCAAGTTCTTTTCTCTACTGCTGTTACGGACTAGGTCTCAACTATTATTATTATAACTTGTTAAGAATTCTCTGGGCCACTATTCTAAGCCATCCTCTTTCGCATTATTGGAATTTTTAAGATAATGTCTGCATCAATAAGTCATGCCACCACCTTGTATTATAGTTTCTTATTGACTGTAGAATAAAATCCAGACTACTTAGCCTGGCAAACAAGACTTTAGTATCATTCACTGTTGAAACTAAGTCTACCTTTCTGCTACCACCGTTCTCCAGACCAAATTCAGCCACTTTCCTCACAGTTACTAAAACTTCACATACCTTACAAGTCTATGCTTCACGTGCACTTCTCTTCTGTTCCTTCTCTGAATCTCAGTCTCCTCATACCCACCTTATACCTTGTACCATGGGAAATAGTGGCACTCAGATGCAGTTGCTCTGTGCTCTGCTTCTAAGACACGTTGTTCAGATCTCTTTAGTAGCATTTTTCACATTATATAATACATTGTTTCTGTAATTAATCCCTGCTAGAATAGTTATCCCATGATTTATTAATCCATTAAGTATTAAACTTATATTTAGCATGTCCATTAATATCTGACCAATGGATTTTTGAAATGTGAACTAAATTTACCCCTCTGTCCCCTGAATTTAGAACCGTTATGGGGAGATAAGCGTCAGTTGCATATCTGAATGTTAGCTCTAGTTCTAATAGAGCTGATTTGGAGAACTCATCTTGGATCCGAACTTATTTGATAGCTGATCATAGTCTTGGTAATGGCATGCATTCATCTCTTCCATGTGTTTCTCACAACTAATAATTCTTCCTTAGAAAGCTAACCCTGATTCACCTTGAAAGATAGGAAAACAGTTAATGAATGTTTCTAAAATGTTTACTACAGAAGGGCCAATCAACAAATGTATGCATATTACATTGATAGTCATGCAGATAATGAAACATCATTATGGTTGTAAAATATGTGGCTTTGTTTTAATTCTGAAATATTCCTGAAAGTGTTTTATCTTTTTAACATTTAAATAATGGTTGCTGATAAATAATATTATAAAAGTTTATAAATGTCATCGCTTTAATGAGCTATTAAAACTGTACCCTTTGATGAAATACTTTTTTTGGTTTTGGGGATTTTTTTTTTTTTTTTTTTTTTTGATGATGAAATATTTTTTGGCTGGGTGCAGTAGCTCACACCTGTAATCCCAGCACTTTGGGCAGATCACCTGGGGTCAGGAGTTCAAGACCAGCCTTGCCAACATGGCAAAACCCTGTCTCTACTAAAAATACAAAAAAATTAGCTGGACATGGTGGCAGACACCTGTAATCCCAGATACTGAGGGCCGGGGCAAGAGAGTCACTTGAACCCGGGAGGCAGAGGTTGCAGTGAGCAGAGATTGCATCATTGCACTCCAGCCTGGGCAACAAGAGCGAAATTCTGTCTCAAAAAAAAAAAAAGAAAAGGAATATTTTTTAATCCCAACTGGCAGTAAAATGTTACTGCATTTCAATTTTTTACCCAGAAGATGTTAACCTGTTAGTTAAAATTCCTTTTTTGGAAGTGGTGTGACAATGGCAGAATTTAAAAGTAAATTATTTTCACAGAATTTTTTTACACTGAAAAGAAACTGAGGCCATCAATACATGCTTAGAGCTGCACAGTTTTGTTGTTGTTGTTGTTGTTGTTTGGATTTTTTAAATTGTACTTTAGGTTCTGGGGTAAATGTGCAGATCATGCATGAATGTTGCATAGGTAAATACATGGCAAGTTGGTTTGCTGCCTCCATCCCCCATCACGTATATCTATCATCCCTCCCCAACCTCCTCACCCCCTACTATCCCTCCCCTAGCCTCCTCCAGCAGACCCCAGTCTGTGATGCTCCCCTCCCTGTTTCCATGTGTTCTCATTGTTCAACACCTGCCTATGAGTGAAAACATGCGGTGTTTGATTTTCTGTTCTTGTGTCACTTTGCACAGAATGATGATTTCCAGAATCATCCATGTCCCTACAAAGGACCGTTTTTTATGGCTGCATAGTATTCCATGGTGTATATGTGCCACATTTTCCTTGTCCAGTCTATCATTGATGGGCATTTGGGTTGATTCCAGGTCTTTGCTATTGTAAACAATACCACAATTAACATATATGTGCATGTCTCTTTATAATAGAATAATTTATAATCCTTTGAGTATATACCTAGTAATGGGATTGCTGAGTCAAATGGAATTTCTATTTCTAGATCCTTGAGGAATCACCACACTGTCTTCCACAATGGTTGAACTAATTTACAGTCCCCCAGCAGTGTAAAAGTGTTATTTCTCCACATCCTCTCTAGCATCTGTGTTTTCCATATTTTTTAATGATTCGCCGTTCTAACTGATGTGAGATGGTATCTCAATGTGGTTTTGATTTGCATTTCTCTAATGACCAATGATGATGAGCATTTTTTCATATGTTTTTTGGCCTTATATATGTCTTCTTTTGGGTTTTTTTTTTTTTTTTCTTGTGAATCTGTTTTTTGTTCTTTAGAGATACTGCATATTAACCCTTTGTCAGATGGGTAGATTGTAAAAATTTTTCCCCATTCTGTTGATTGCCAGTTCACTCTAATTGTTGTTTCTTTTGCTGTACAGAAGCTCTGGAGTTCAATTAGATCGCATTTGTCTATTTTGGCTTTTGTTGCCATTGCTTTTGGTGTTTTAGTCATGAAGTCCTTGCCTATGCTTATCCCTGAATAGTTTTGCCTAGGTTTTCTTCTAAGATTTTTATGGTGTTAGGTCTTATGTTTAAGTCTTTAATCCATTTGGAGTTAATTTTAGTGTAAGGTGTAAGGAAGGGGTCCAGTTTCTGCTTTCTGTACATGGCTAGCCAGTTTTCCCAACATCATTTATTAAACAGGGAATCCTTTCCCCATGCTTGTTTTTGTCAGATTTGTCAAAGATCAGATGGTTGTAGATGTGTGGCATTGCCTCCGAGGCCTCTGTTCTGTTCCATTGGTCTATGTCTCTGTTTTGGTACCAGTACCAAGCAGTTTTGATTACTGTAGCCTTGTAGTATAGTTTGAAGTTAGGTAGTGTGATGCTTCCAGCTTTGTTCTTTTTGCTTAGAATTGTCTTGGCTATATGGGCTCTCTTTTGGTTCCATATGATACTTAAGGTGGTTTTTTCCCATTCTGTGGAGAAGGTGATAGGTAGCTTGATGGGGATAGTGTTGAATCTACAAATTACTTTGGGCAGTATGGCCATTTTCACGATATTGATTCTTCCTAACTAGGAGCATGGAATGTTTTTCCATCTGTTTATGTCCTCTCTTATTTCGTTGAGCAGTGGTTTGTTGTTTTCCTTGAAGAGGTCCTTTACATCCTTTGTTAGTTGTATTCCTAGGTATTTTATTCTCTTTATAGCAATTGTGAATGGGAGTTTGTTCTTGATTTGGCTCTCTTTAAGTCGTTATTATTGGTGTAGAGGAATGCTTGTGATTTCTGCACATTGATTTTGTATGCTGAGACTTTGCTGAAGTTGCTTATCAGTTTCAGGAGATTTTGGGCTGAGACGATGGGGTCTTCTAAATATACAGTTGTGTCCTCTGCAAATAGAGACAATTTGAATTCCTCCTTTCCTAATTGAGCTGCACAGTTTTTAATAGAGTAACATACATAAGTACATAATTTTATTGTTGCAAATCAAAATAAAGTTATTGTGATAAAATAATGAATATTTGAACTGAGCAGCTGTACTGAGTGGCGCGGTGGTCTAGGCACTTCTTGGACAGTATGTCTCACCTGCTGATGAAACTCCTGCTCAGGAAGATCAAGAAGTGGAGCCCAACATTGCAGAATTGGAACCTAAAGTTGCAGGGGGCCTCAAATCTGACTCTATCAAAAACTGAAAATGGAGATGTGTCTGAAGAAACAATGGGAGGTAGAAAGGTTAAAAAATCAAAACATTCTATGAATGTGGGCCTGTCAGAAGCTCAAAGTGGAGATGTGTCTCAAAAAGCAGTGGAAAATACAAAAGTTTAAAAATCTCCCCAGAAATCCACCGTATTTACCAATGGAGAAGCAGCAATGCAGTCTCCCAGTTCAGAATCAAAAAAGAAAAAGAAGAAGAAAAAGAGAAAAATGGTAAATGAAGCTGGACCTGATAGAAAAAAAGCAAAAAACGGAAACAAGGGAATCTGAAGGAGAAAGTGCCGAGACTCCTAAAGAAACAGAAAATAATGTGGAGAAGCCAGATAACGATGAAGATGACAGTGAGGTGCCCAGCCTGTCCCTGGGACTGACTAGAACTTTTGAGGATACTTCATCTGCTTCTCTGTGTAATCTTGTCAATGAAAACTCTCTGAAGGCAGTAAAAGAAATGGGTTTTACAAACATGACTGCAATTCAACATAAAAGTAACAGACCACTTCTGGTAGGCGGGGCTCTTCTAGCAGCTGCAAAAACAGGCAGTGGTAAAACCCTGGCTTTTGTCATCCTTGCAGTTGAACTCATTGAAAGTTCATGCCCAGGAATGGAATGGGAGTCCTTATTCTCACACCTGCTAGAGAACTAGCCATGCGAACTTTTGGTGTCCTTAAGGAGCTAATGACTCACCACGTGCATACCTATGGGTTAATAATGGGTGGCAGTAACAGATCTGCTGAAGCACAGAAACTTGTTAATGGGATCAACATCATTGTGGCCACACCAGGCCATCTGCTGGACCATATGCAGAATACCCCAGGGTTTATTTATAAAAACCTGCAGTGTCTGGTTATTGACGAAGCTGATCATATCTTGGATGTTGGATTTGAAGAGGAATTAAAGTAAATTGTCAAACTTTTGCCAACATGTAGACAGACTATGCTGTTTTCTGCCACCCAGACTCGAAAAGTTGAAGACCTGGCAAGGATTTCTCTGAAAAAGGAGCCATTGTACGTTGGTGTTGATGATGATAAAGCTAATGCAACAGTGGATGGTCTTGATCAGGGATATGTTATTTGTCCTTCGGAAAAGAGATTCCTTTTGCTCTTTACATTCCTTAAGAAGAACTGAAAGAAGAAGCTCATGGTCTTCTTTTCATCTTGTATGTCTGTGAAATACCGCTATGAGTTGCTGAACTGCATTGATTTGCCCGCCTTGGCCATTCATGGAAAGCAAAAGCAAAATAAGCATACAACTGCATTCTTCCAGTTCTGCAATGCAGATTTGGGAACACTATTATATACAGATGTGGCAACGAGAGGACTGGACATTCCTGAAGTTGACTGGATTGTTCAGCATGACACTCCCCACCGCCCCCCACCCCCACCCCCGCCGATGACCCTAAGGAATATATTCATCGTGTGGGTAGAACAGCCAAAGGCCTAAATGGGAGAGGGCATGCCTTACTCATTTTGCACCCAGAAGAATTGGATTTTCTTCGCTATTTGAAACAATCCAAGATTCCATTAAGTGAATTTGACTTCTTTTGGTCTAAAATTTCTGACATTCAGTCTCAGCTTGAGAAATTGATTGAAAAGAACTACTTTCTTCATAAGCCAGCCCAGGAAGCATATAAGTCGTACATACGTGCCTATGATTCTCCTTCTCTGAAACAGATCTTTAATGTTGGTAACTTTAATTTGCCTCAAGTTGCTCTGTCATTTGGTTTCAAGGTGCCTCCCTTTGTTGATCTGAACATCAACAGCAATGAAGGCAAGCAGAAAAAGCGAGGCTACCAGAAAGCCAAAAAAGTTGAGAAGTCCAAAATCTTTAAACACATAAGCAAGAAATCATCCAATAGCAGGCAGTTCTCTCACTGAAGACATGCGTTTCTTTCATCTTGAATAACTTTGTCCTAAAGTGAATTTTTCCCCCTTGATTTAACAGAATTTTTGTAGTCTTTAGAATTTGGACTTATCTAACGAGAGTATAAATTGACTTGAGTTGCAAGCACTGAGCACTATTACTTCTATCAAGTCTCTCTTATTTTTGAGATATAAAACAGGCTTTATTTTCTTGGTTGCCCAAGGGCAGAGCAAGGACTATCTGGTCTTTCTTATGATTATATATTTTAATTTTAAATATCCCTCCCTCAAACACAGAAATGTATGTTTATTTTAATACTTTTTGTACCTTTAAAATACTAATAATGAATATTTGTCTTAATTTAAAAATCATTATCAAGAAGAGAATTGATGACTTTGATTTTTTTTGTTGTTATATTACATATTTCATGCAAAAACCTTTGAGTCCTTCAGAATAATATGAGTATTATTATACTTTTTAACAGGAAAACCTAACCTGATATGATGTGCAATCCCTTATATATTTCAAAAATAAATGAAGCAAATTCAAGCAAGGATATACTTTTAAGAAACATGCTTCTACTTACAAATGGGCTGTTTAAGAATCCTTTAGCCCTTTCGTATGTTTTTATGCTCCCTAATTCATTATTATAACCTCTTTTATTTTCACTACTACCATGTTTTTTAAAGGAAAAAAGTATTTCACATTATACACTTCAATATTTTCCAGTTGAAAATGAAGATGAGGCGGAAAGAGTTCTTTTTTCCTATGGCTATGGTGCTAATGTTCCCACAACAGCCAAAAGACGACTAAAGCAAAGGTAAAATCAATATATATTTATTTTATTTATATATTTATTTTATTTATCTATTTAAGCTAAATATAATTACATTTGTGCTTTCTGATAGTGTACTGGGTTCAGTGACAAAGTCCTTTATTCTTACTATGCATAAATATTAAATTTCTTACAAAATAAAACATAATCATGTATTTCATATATATTTAAATGAATTTAATGGTTTGTAGAATAGAAGTGTACGTTAGAATTTCTGTAGAATTAGATTTGATGATAAGGACCTTGTTTTTATTTTCACATTAATTTCAGATGAGCTACAAATGCTTTGTATCAACAACATTCAGATTAAAATTCATTATGCTTCTTTTTTCTTTCTCTCATTTTTATTCACCTGCCTACATTCCTTGACATACATGTTAGGGAAAGTGATATGGAATTAATGCGTATGTTGTGATTGAAACTATAAAAGGCTTTGTGAAAACCAAGAGAATATTTGGAAGATCCACTAGTTATCTTGTGAAATACTGCTTAAAAGTACAGTCAGCCCTCTATATCCGTGGGTTTTACGTGTGTGAATTCAACCAACCGCTGACCAAAATATTTGAGAAAATAATGGATGGTTGCATCTATGCTAAACGTGTGCAGACTTTTTTTCTTGTCATTATTCCTTAACACAGTACAGTTATATACATACCATTTACATTTTGTTAGGTATTATAAGTAATCTAGAGATCATTTAAAGTATATGGGAGGATATGCATGGGTTATATGCAAATATTATACCAATTGTATATAAGATACTTGAGCACTCATGGATTTTGGTATCCACAGAAGGTAGGGAGTGTTCACTGGAATCAGTCATTCCGCAGATACCAACAGACAACTGTACACTAACAGAAAATTGTACCTATATTAATCGGATTTCCAGTTGACCTGCCTGATTTTTATTCCTAACTCCTCTCTCTCACCAAAATATCCTATTTGCAAAAACATCCCACTGCCCCATTCACTACCACATCAAATCCATCAAATCTGAATGTTTCTTTCAGACTTCCAAGCACCTCCATAATATAGCCCTGCCTCTCCAGCCTTATTTGCCTCTCTACCCAAAATGCAAATGGATATACCTCTCTATTTCTCTGCCTATAAAATCTGTTTTCTCTATACCACACAGTAGAGCATTCATCTGATCTCATTAGCTATCATTTTCTGTGTAATTTACCTATCTAGATGGAAAGTTCTTCAAGGTCAGCAACTACATCTTTTTTTTTTTTCTTGAGACGAAATCTCACTCTGTTGCCCAGACTCTGAGTGCAGTGGCACAGACTAGGCTCACTGCAACCTATCTCCCAGGTTCAAGCAATTCTCCTGTCTCAGTCTCCCAGGTAGCTGGGACTATCGGCATGCACCACTACACCCAGCTAATTTTTCTATTTTTAGTAGAGACAGGGTTTCACCATGTTGGCCAGGCTAGTCTCAAACTTCTGGCCTCAAGTGATCCACCCTCCTTGGCCCTCCAAAGTGCTGGGAACACAAGAGTGATCCACCACACCCCGCCTAACAACTACATCTTTTTTTTTTTGAGACAGAGTCTGACTGTGTTGCCCAGGCTAGAGGGCAGTGGCACAATCTTGGCTCACTGCAACCTCCACCTCCCAGATTCAAGTGATTCTCCTGTCTCAGCCTCCCAAATAGCTGGGATTACAGGCATGTGCCACCATGCCCAGCTAATTTTTGTATTTTTAGTAGAGACTGGGTTTCACCATATTGGCCAGGCTAGTCTCAAACTCCTGACTTCAAGTGATCTGCCTGCTTTGGCCTCCCAAAATGCTGGGATTACAGGTGTGAACCACCATGCCCTGCCAACTACATCTTATTCTTTTTTATTTTTCACTGTCTCAGTGCAGGGTACCAAGTAAAATTGTTTCTTCATCTGAGCATTTGAGAATTCAAAGCTGCTTTTTTTCACATGAACTGATTTAGACATTTAGAGACATTATACACTAAGAAAAACCATCTTAACTCTGATTCTTGTATAGAAACTTTTAAGTGATTACTCAGAAAATAGAATGTCTGTATGGCTGTCTAAAATGGTGTATCCTCATTAATATAGTGATGAATTTTTTTAAAAAGTGATGTAGGATATAGACCACTTTATGAAAAGCAAGGAAGAGATGCCTAGAACTTACGGCTCTTACCAGTTAAACTTAAATACATGCCAAATTTTGATCAAGGCTGTATGAATAGAAAGTATCAATTTGTAGCTGGAATGTTTAATTCCATCTGGTGAGGATTCAGATATTTCTAAATAATGTATTATTTTTAAAAATCATTCTCATTCCCATTTTCTCCAAAAGTCACAACAGGTAACCTAGGATATTTTATAATTTTCAGCATATTTTTTTCTGAATCTGATACTACCTAAGGAAGAATAGAACATAGTTTCGTGGGTAAGAGATTTATCAGTGGTAAATGATAGGCAAAATACTAAAAACTGAAATTTAAAGGGAAAGTCACATTCTCTTCTTTATTTTGGCTTCTGAATCTTTCAAAAGAATCTTTGTTACAAGAAAAAGTAGGGCCAGATACAGGGACTCACGCCTGTATTCCCAGCACTTTGGGAGGCCAAGGAAGGCAGATTGCTTGAGTCTAGGAGTTTGAGAACAGCCTGGGCAACATGATGAAAACCCATCTCTACAAAAAATACAAAAACTTAGCTGAACATGGGGACATGTGCCTGTAGTTCCAGCTACCCTACCCAGGAGGCTAAGGTGGAAGGATCACCCGAGCCCATGAGGTCCAGGCAGCAGTGAACCATGATTGTCCCCCTCCACTTCAGCCTGGGTGACAGAGTGAGACCCTGTCTCAAAAAAAAAAAAAAAAAAAAAAAAAAAGAAAGAATTTTAGTGGTGGAAGTTTGCTTTTCTTAGCCCCAAATGCTGATTTTTTTCAAAATTGCAAGCAATGATTTCTGTTGCATCTTACTATTTTTTTAAGAATTTTGAAAAATAAAGGTTGGCTTTTAATGTAAAGTGAAAATTTAAGGAACCACACCGATTCATACTCTAAATAATATTAACTGTCCAAATATTCTAAAGATTCTATCACTGAGCTATCTATGTGCCTTGAACATGTGCCTAATGGGCATGCTATTAATATCCCCAGCCAGCTGGTGCCAGGCATTCTTCTCATGGTGAGCCAGAGGGTTATTTTGAGGAAGTGCTTCTCAGGTCATCTAAGCTGAATGACAGGAAGGTAAGGCTAGATATCTAAAGAAAACATTTATACATTCCTTCATGCATTCAACAACTTTTATTGAGTGCTTACTGTATGCACAAAATTGATCAGCAGAACTGAAGATCCCAGTTTAGAGTCTGACACAT
The DNA here is from genome assembly GCF_048565385.1 of Saimiri boliviensis. Taxonomy (NCBI): domain Eukaryota; kingdom Metazoa; phylum Chordata; class Mammalia; order Primates; family Cebidae; genus Saimiri; species Saimiri boliviensis. Next base: position 39,116,678 of record NC_133464.1, on the reverse strand, counting down.
TTCTGAAGTTTGCAAAGTCCACATTTGAGTTTATAATGGATATTTGTAAAGAAGGCAATTGGCTTTGTGCTCTTTTTATGTTTATTTGAGGTAAGAAAACAGTATAATCTTTGAGAAAATTGTATTTAATCCTTCACATTTGAAATTAAAGGATTGGAGCCAGACGTAGTGGTATGCACCTGTAATCCCAGCTTCTGAGGAGGCTGAGGCAGAAGGATCACTTGAGACCAGGAGTTTGAAGCTGTAGTGTGCTGTAATTGCACCTGTGACTAGCCACTACACTCCAGCCTGGGCAAACATAGAGTCTCCTATCTATCAAAAAAAGAAAAGAAAATCAATGGAAACTTAAGGTGACCGATAACTCAGTCAGAACAGTAAATGAAATATTTGCAAAATAAAGTTTTCATTGTGCATCAGCCTATACCAAAATAGATTAAAGTTTCCAAATACTACACAGTAGATTCCATTCATATTAAATTTGATTTAAAATCTTATATATTCAACAACCAGAATTAGATATTTTAGGGTAACATTTAATTGGAGGGAGGTTTTTGATTTATTATAAAAGTAATGTCTGTTTTTATTTTTATTTTTTAAAGATGGAGTCTTGCTCTGTTACCCAGGCTGGAGTGCAGTGGCATGATCTCGGCTCACTGCCACCTCCACCTCCTGGGTTTAAGCAATTCTTCTGCCTTAGCCTCCCGAGTAGCTTGAATTACAGGCGCCTGCCACCACGCCCGGCTAATTTTTGTATTTTTAGTAGAGACAGAATTTCACCACGTCACCCAGGATGGTCTCAAGTAATCTTGAACTCCTGAGCTCAGACAGTCTGCCTGCCTCGGCCTCACAGAGCACTAGGATTACAGGCTTGAGCCACTGCATCCAGCCATGTTTATTTTATAAAATTAGAAAATTACTGGTAATCCTACCATCCAAAATAGCCACTTAGAAATGTATACAGATAACATATACTTTCTTACTTATTTAGGATATTATTGCTTATAACTCAATAGTGTATTATATAGAATTCCATTTGAAACATTTTCTTATGTCGTTGGATATTCTTCAGAAATATCATTTTTAATGGTAATCCACAATGTTAATTTTTAGGACTTCTGTTTTTGAGTGCTATATTTTCATTAATAAATTGTATAGTTACTGAAAAATATTAGTTACCTATTGGTACCCAGGCAATACCACAAAATTAAAATGAGAAAATGGACGTGAAGTACCTGACCCAGAGTAGATCTTCAGTTAAGTGCTAGATTGTTACACCAATTGATGTGTTCTTAAAGTAAATTACATAGTTAACTTTAGAGGAAAAGCCAGGGTTCTGAAATCTTTTGCTAGGTACGATTTCAGTTTTCATTTAAAACAACATTGTTTTAAAATTGTACAGAAGCCTCTTGAAATAATTAGTCAGTATACCCCCAAACATGAAACTAGTTTTGAGATTCACTTTCCTTAATATCAGTCCATTTCTTAAGACATAATATTTTAAATCTAATTTTCTGTAAAGTAGTAGCACAATTTTTCTAGTTTGAAAAATAACTCTTAAAAATGTCTTTTAAGCACATTATAAGGTTACTCACATTTTGGAAGTTTCATGGAAATGTGAATAATAACTAAATTTTTTATTTTATTTTATTTTTATGAGACAGAATCTTACTCTGTTACCCAGGTTGGAATGTAGTGGTGCCATCATAGCTCATTCTCAACTCAAAACTCTTAGGCTGAAGTGATACTCCTTCCCTTTCCTCCTGAGTAGCTAGGCATGCATCACTGTACCTGGCTAATTTTATTTTTTATTTTTTGTACAGGCAGGGTCTTGCTGTGTTGCCCAAGCTGGTCTTAAACTCCTGGCCTCAGGCCATCATCCCACCTCAGCCTCCCAAAGTCTTGGAATTACAAGCATGAGCCACCACACCCACCCCTATTTTTTAAAACTCTATCTGAGACGTAACTATAGAAAGTTACAAGGACTCATATGATTAAAATATAATGGGCTCTCCTTGACTTAACTTGAAAATCTGAAGTAATGTTTTCATTTCAGTTGTGATTGTTTCGAAAATAACAAACAAGACTTTCTGGTTACATGTTTTGGTTACGGTCTTTAACCTGCCAGGCTAAATGGTGACACCCAGGCACTAATGTGGTCTTTATATATACCTCTGTGTTTGTTTTGGCTAATCTGAATTCCATTTAAACCTTTTTTTCTTCCCACTTCTAAGATCCCAGACTTATAAAAAGGATCTGCCTCTAGCACCAAATCACTCACCAAAGCAAAACTTCCAAAGATTGACAATGCCCAGTATTGGTTGGGGTATGAAGAAGCAGGAGGTACGAATGAACAGAAGTTCATTCATTCCATAAATAATTTCTAAATACCTCGTTTGTACTAGGTATTTATTGTTGAACTATAACAGTTTTTTATATTTTCTGGATTCAGATTTCTTACCTGATATATGATAAGAAATTTTTTCTTCCATTCTACAGATTGTCTTTTCACTTTTTTTTCTTTCTTTCTTTCTTTTTTAGACAGAGCCTCGCTCTGTTGCCCAGGCTAAAATGCAGTGGCGCAGTCTCGGTTCACTACAGCCTCTGCCTCCCAGTTTCAAGTGATTCTCCTGCCTCGGCCTCCCTAGTAGCTGGACTTACAGGTGCACACCACCATGCCAAGCTAATTTTTGTATTTTTAGTAGAGACAGGGTTTCACCATGTTAGCCAGGCTAGTCTCAAAACTCCTGACCTCAAGTGATCTGCCTGCATCAGCCTCCCAAAGTGCTGGGATTACAGGCGTGAGCTACTGCACCTGGCCCTTTTTTTTTTAATGACAAAACTCAAATGGTTAAAATCTTTTTACTTTCTTAATGATGCATTTTGAAGCCCAGAATTTTTTATTTTTTGATCTAGTCCAGTTTATCTGATTTTTTTTTATTACTTATGCTTTTGCTGCCCTTAGAATCCTTTGCTAAATCCAAGTTTGGGAAGATTTACTCATATGTTTTCTTCTCAAAGTTTATAGTTTTAGCTTCTGTATTTAGGTCTTTGATCCATTTTAGTTAATTTTTTGGTGTCTCATGAGGTAAGGACTTTGTACTGTTATTAATGTGGCTACTAGAAAAGTTTAAGTTACATGTGTGGTTTGCATTATATTTCCATTGGACAAAGCTGACCTAGACCAGTGGTCTCCAAACTTTTTGATACGAATCGTTATTAGGAAAATACTTGAGTACATACTCAACAATATTTGTAAATGTATTCATATTTATTTGTAGATTATGTATGTGTATGCTATCAAATATGAATAGTATGTACATAATGATATAAAACCTACACAAAAAATGAAAAGTTAAGATAATTTAACATTAAAATAAATGTAAATAAAAGTTCCCACAGTTCAACAAATAATTTTGCACATAACTACTTTTGAAGGCCAAAGGTCTAGATTACTATTATAACCTTCTAAATGACAGTAGCCTTCTTCCTTCTGCAAGCCATTTTGCACACTGCTGATAGAGTACTCTTTCTCAAGTGTAGACCAGATCACGTCATGCCTAACCAACTTCAGGATAAAATCCAAACATACAAGCCTTTTCATAACATATCTCTGTATCTCTATAGTTTCAGCCCTCACCATGCATCATATATTACTGATCCATACTATACTACTTAGAATTTTCCCTAGCACTTCATTCTCTACTCACACATTTCCCTCTACCTAGAATGCCGTTTCTCTGCTTTTTCACTAGATTAGTTAGTATTAGTTTTTATTCCTCAGTGGTATGCCTTTTCTTACCATTTAGCCTACTACAGTAATTTTTAAATTTGCCTGTCTTCCTCATTAGACTATTAGATCTTCCAGGTAGATACTACATATTCTCAGTGCCTATGCAGATTATAGGTTTTTAATGAATGTTTCTTAAAAGGAAGAGTTCATTAATATCTTTTTTAATGAATTAATGAGTATGTTTCTTCTCATTCACCCTGCTTTTCAGTAGTCATTGATTTTCATCACTAAGAAAAAAATAGTAATTTCCTTTTATTTTTGTTTTTCTGGTTTTTTTTGAGAGAGTCTCACTCAGTTGCCCAGGCTGGAGTGCAGTGGCACAATCTTGGCTCACTGTTTACTGCAACCTCTGTCTCCTGGGTTCAATAGATTCTTGTGCCTTAGCCTCCCAAGCAGCTGGGATTAAAGACTTGTGCCACCACACCCAGAAAATTTTTGTGTTTTTAGTGGAGATGGGGTTTTGCCATGTTGGACAAGCTGGTCTCAATCTCCTGGCTTCACATGATCCACCTGCCTCAACCTAATGTCTTTTACTGTTTTTGTTTTACTATGAGTATTATAATGATGAAAAACAATTGTGTTTCTTGTTTCTGCTGTGTTCTTTTTGCTTAAATATGTCTTATTAATATTTCTTTTCATTAAATCTTAATGTAATTTCTTATATCCTTAATAAATCTGAGTATAATCTTTTAATGAAAGATTTTATATTATCTTTTATTCTTTTCTGTGTGTATGTTTGTATTACATTAGTGAGCTAAAGGGGTCTTTTAGGGCAACTGGGAACTTTAATACCATTTCTAATATATATAAGAGGAAATGTGTTTCACTGTCCTTATAACTGACTTAGAGGTGAGTTTTAAAATGTGAACCCCATGTATATTAGAGACCAATTGTACTATGGTGTCTTCTATGTTATTATCATTATGCATCATAAATGATATCAACAATCATACTAGTACTCACAGTTCTTCCCATCACCATCAATTCTCAGAAAGTTTTTGTCAGCAAAATTGTACTATAAACTAGTAAAGCACTATAGAGCATATTTGTAAGCAATCTGAAGACACCATCTTTCCTTCTATTTAGAGTTGATTTTCCTTACTTGGAATCCCCCAGTCAAAATCAGGGAAAGTGGTCCTGGTGTTAACACTTCAACACTAGCATACCAAGAATTTCTTGAGTCAGTGTTTTATGATTTATGATATTTTTATTGGTAAGTAGTGTCACCATGTCTGTATAAGAACATTATGCAATTCCAAAACAAAATAAAAGCACTCAAACCCAATGAACAATTTAATATTATTAATCTTGCTGTCTTCAAATCATTATCTTCTTCAGAATGTTGGTGATACATGACCTCTGCATCTCATTATTTTCTTGCACCTCTTTGTCTTCCATTTCATTCATTTGTAACTCTGTTTCTGTGTAATTGCATTTGATTGTGTTTATTGTTTTATACTCAATATACACATACATGTTCTACACCTTCAACATACATTTACTGAAAAATTACCATATTTAAGTGACCCTAGTGTCAAGTTCTGTGGGAGACAGAAAGATGAAAAAAGTTACACCTGACATGTATGAAGGGTAAGAAAGAATAAAAAATAAAGATAGCTCGAAGATTTTTTAATCAACCTGATAAAAATAGAGCTAATGATAAACTGATGTTTGCTAACATGTAATAGAATCAATAGACATACAATACAAAATTCTCATTAAGACTTAGTTTGTAGAAATCTTACTTATTTTAGTATCAAATTAGAGAGAACTTGGTATATTTATATTGGGAAATGAAGAACAGTATAGTCATAAACTGTAAACTTCTTAAAAATGTATGAAGAGAGAAAGTAGATTAGTGGTTCCCTAAGGTTGAATGTAAGTAGCAAAGGAGAAAGTTGGAATATGGGGAAGATAGAGAGTGACTGGTATGGACACAAAGTTTCTTCTTGAGATAATGAAAATACTCTGAAATTAGATTCTAGTGATAGTTGCACAACTCTATACTAAAAACATTGAACTGTACACTTTAAATGGGTAGACTTAATGATATGCAAGTTGCAGATCAGTAAAATTATATGTCATTAAAGTTAAAAAAATAAAAACAAAGACTATGTGCTTTTTCCATCTCTAATACAAATGGAAAGGATAGAATTTTAAATCTAAGCAAGCAACTCAAATCACTATATAAACTTTTGCCAGAACTCATCTTTTTTGCTTGGTATGAGTTCTTAGAAATAAGTGTATAGGATGATTTTTAATACTATTCATTATTATTATTATCATTATTCTTTTTAGAGACAGGGTCTCATTGTGTCACCCAGGCTGGATTGCAGTGACACAGTCCTAGTTCACTGTAACCTCAAACTCCTGGGCTCAAGTGATCCCCTCATCTCAGCTTCCCAAATAGCTGGGACCACAGCCGTGTGCTACCACACCAGCTAATTTTTGTGTTTTTTGTAGAGACAGGGTCTCACCATGTTGCCCAAACTGGTCTCGAACTCCTGACCTCAAGTGATCCTCCTGCCTCAGCCTCCCAAAGTGCTGGGATTACAGGCATGAGCCACCATACCTAGCCTTACCATTATTTTTTAGAGTTTTGTCTGCATTTCTTTATCTGATGTTGGGAAATGCTAAAATACAATAGAATTATTTCTGCCCTATGATTTTATTTAGAGCACAGTTACCTTACGTTTTGTCATTATAAAACATCCATCTTGGATTCCATGGATTCCACAATTCACAGATTAATAGATTAACTGATATAAAACATGAAAATGTGATAAATGTGACAACATTAAGTAACTGGAAATACAGAGAGGGTCTTTGGAGCAACATGTCTTCTCAAAATTATTACCAGTTCATTAAAGAAATATGCCACTTCCCCCCACCATAGTTAAAAGGAATAAATTTTATTATTAAAATTATTTCTTAAAAGTAGAATTGAGATATTTCACATGTAATTTTAAATATTAAAGGCCAGTGCAATAAGTTATGGTAATGCAGAGCATCAGAGGGAGTGATTTTTTTTTAGTACAGAAGCTTGACCTTTACTCTAAACATTCTCTAAGATTTATATATCTTTTTCATCTCCACTTTCAATTAAAAACCTCATTTTTGTTTTATATTGTAACATGCATTATGTTGTTTGAGGTAAACTCTGATACTTCTCAAAGTGGTATGGTAATTATTTTTGTAATAGTTCAACTAATTTTCTGATTTGTTATAATTGGAAAATATTTATAAAAGTGGAGACAAGCTGTAAATTGCTGTATTGTGCTCTTGTCAAGCAAGTATTGTAATCTAACTCTTCACTTTTTATAGCAAGGACTAAAAACCATAACTGCAGTAATGAGTTATGTTACAGAGATTTTAATGTTGTTACTTGCGTAATTCTCTGAGTTGTGGGGTATTGGTCTTTCACTACTGGTACCTGAAAATATTTAACTCTATATTTTTTCTGTTAATATTTAAGTGTAACTAGAAAATAATATCTATTTTCAAGTATACAAACACATTTTGAATATTTCAGGCAGCATTTCACTTTTAAGCTTTAATTTTCTCATTTCATTTGCCTAGTGTTCACTTGGCAAGAAGAGTCCTTCAATTAGAGAAGCAAAACTCGCTGATTTTAAAAGACTTGGAACATCGAAAGGACCAAGTGACACAGCTTTCACAAGAGGTAAGTAACTTAAACAAAAGTAACCCATAGGAAGAATCACAGCATTAATTTAATTCTTTGTAGCTCTTTTGTTTGTGTTTTTGAGCAGTTTTAAAATAAGCTGTTTGTACAAAATGATTTCACAGTTTATGAAACTTACTGAATGTTAAGGCCATGTAAAACAACTTACAGTGTATGGCAAAACTGAGAACAAAAGGGAAGTTAAATGCCCAGACTAAGTATAAACGCAGACTAGACAAACAATGCTTTGGTTTCTGAGAATATCAACTGGTGAAACAAGTTTGGCAAACTTCGGTGACATTTTCAGTTTTTTACTAACCATTATTAAAACAGATTTGGTTTTTACCTCTGTGTTTAATGAAAAATTACTTCTTTGTTGAATTTAACTTTGTTTACACTTTAAAAATCAGGCTCATATTTCTTCTTTTTCTTAGCCTTATGGCATTTAAAGACTATATATTTATACATATATATGTATATTTGTATACATTTTACATAGCATTTTTAATCATCTTCTGATGTCAAGATCTAATTACATTTTTCTGTAGTTTTGAAATTCAAGTCATAGAACAATTAAAACCAAAGGTACTGCTTCACTAATGTTCCTTTTATTTGTTTATTTAACGTTCCTGAGTGTCAACGTAAGAAGTTTTTTCTGTTTTGTTTTTGTTTTTGCTTTTGTTTTTGAGATAGGGTGGCTGGAGTGCAGTGGCATGATCACAGTTTATTGTAACCTCCACCTCCTAGGCTCAAGCGATCTTCCCACCTCAGCCTCCTGAGTAGCTAAAACTATAGCTGTGCACTACCATGCCTGGCTAATTTTGGTACTTTTTTTGGTAGAGACAGGGTTTCACCATGTTGCTCAGCCCAGTTTTGAACTTCTGGACTCAAGTGATCCACCTGCCTATGCCTCCCAGAGTACTGGAGTTAAAGATGTGCCACTGCATCCAGCCAAGAAGTTAATATTTTAAAACTTTTACAAGTTATTTATCTTACAATAAAGGGATTTTTAAAGACATACATTAAATAACATTAATATATGTCATATATTCTTTATTTTCTTAAGGATCTGTTTATAATCTTTACACTGTCTTTTAATACTATAACGTTAGGAGGATCTTTATTCTCAAATTTCAAAAGACCAGAAATGTTTCATTTTACTGCAGTACCTGACACATAGTTAATGTTCAGGGTAGACACAGTGGTGTGTTAGTAATTGTTAACAACCAGGTTTCCAAGAGGGATATGAGGGACAGCTTGATTTGTAGCATAGGCTTGTGTCTGTTGTATAAATATTCCCACCATGGCTAACTTCAAACTGCCAGCCTAAGGTTACTGAAGATGGAGTGAAGAGTGTCAGCAGCATGCTAGTACTTAATGTTTGCACCATACAGATAACAACAAACATGGGGAAACTCAAGTGCATAGATAACAGTAAAATAATTTTAAATTGACAAGTTTGATTATTTTTACCTTTGTTTTTAATAAAATGTATTTTACTATAAATTTAAGTAATTTAGTTTTTAATGGTAGTTGTGTTTGACAGCCAGCTCACAAAGTTCCTAAAAATTCTCAAGATTCATTTGTGCTTCATTCTTTTCATTGCTGAATAATTTCATTTTGTGGATATACCACAGTTTATCCATTCACTTGTTGTGGACATTGGGGTCATTTCCAGTTTTTAGAATAAAGTACATATGAACATTCACGTACAAGTGTTTGTATGAAATAATAGAGAACTCCTACAAGCTGCTGTAAGCCAACTCCAGAACACCACTGGGTGAAAGCAGAAAAGATAAATAAATGAATAACTAAAGAAACAAATGAACCTTTGTTTGCTAATATATTGTAGACCCCTCCTGTTGGCTTTAATTTCACAATAATTTTCAAAAATATTTTTTAAAAATAAAATATTAAAATACATGCCTTCTTGAGCATTTCAGTTAATTGAGATAAGAATTTCTAAATATGAGCTGGATGCAGTGGCTCATGCCTATAATCCAGCACTTTTGGAGGCCAAGGTGGGAGGGTCGCATGAGCTGAGGAGTTTGAGCCTGTGCTAAAATTTCCTTTATCTCTAAAAATAAAGAAGCCAGGCGCGGTGGCTCATGCCTGTAATCCCAGTACTTTGGGAGGCCAAGGCAGGTGGATCACTTGAGGTCAAGAGTTCGAGACCAGCCTGGCCAACATGGTGGAACCCTGTCTCTACTAAACATATAACATTTAGCTGGGCACGGTGGTGGCACATGCCTGTAATCCCAGCTACCTGGGAGGCTGAGGCATGATAATCACTTGAGCCTGGGAGGCAGAGGTTCCAGTGAGCCCAGATCGTGCCATTGCACTCCAGCTGGGCAACAGAGGGAAGCTCTGTCTCAAAAAAAAACAAAAAACAAACAAAAAAAACAAATTTTGAATGTGAACAAACTTCTATAAATTGTTGGGAGAAAATGTAAGAAATTAAGTGTTAAAGGCTTCTATAATTAAGTATAATTAACTTTGGATGAAGCCATTTTTAAATAAGCAATGGCTTATGTTGAGAAAACGACTCACATGCTGAAATATTTATGATATGAAAGGTATGGTACCTGGAATTTGCTTTAAAATATTTCATGAGAAAAGGAAGAAGGGCTCAATAAAACAAGAATCACAAAATGTTAACAATGTTTGAAGTTCGATGACATTTACATATAGGTTTAGTACTCAGTTCTGTACTTTTGTGTATGTTTGAAAAACTTCATAAGACATTTGGAGAAAGAATCAGTAACCCTATATTAAAGGATCTATGCCAACTTCAGTATATAACTTTTCCCTTAAGATTGAAAATAAAGTATTTGAAGTATTCCATGGATTTTACTTTTTTCTGCTTCGCGAAAGTTATATTGCTTACACTAAAAATAATTATATAAGCTAGCTGAATGATTAGTATTAGTATTAGATTGCCATTATAATAATAGACTATTCATAATAGATGGTGAAATAATAGAGAAAATTCTCTCAGGATCTCTATTCTTTATTTTATATTTTAATTATTTTTGAGACAGTCTCGCTGTCTTGCCCAGGCTAGAGTACAGTGGCACGTTCTTGGCTCACTGCAACCTCTGCCCCCCAGTTTCAAGTGATTCTACTGCATCAGCCTCCTGAGTAGCTGGTACTACAGGCGCATGCCACCACGCCGGGCTAATTTTTTGTGTTTTTAGTGGAGACAGGGTTTCACCATGTTGACTGGGCTGATTCAGGATCTCTATTCTTTGGATTAGGTTAAATATTTACATCAGTTTGGCCTGTTTGATAATAAACAGATAAAACACAAATAACTGATGTTAGAATTAACATTGAGCTAAATGCTATTCAGATGATGTCTGAGGTTATGCATAAGTGAACTGACAAAATGACAATACTAAGTAATACCCAAAATAAAAACAAATACTCCCCTTTTTAGCAGCTTTATTGAGATATAATTGATAATACAGTAAATTGCACATATTTAAGGTATAGTGCATTTTAACATTTGGCACATGAATATACCCATGAAACTATCACCAAAATGAAGATAGTGAATACATACATCTCCCCAAAAGTTTCCATATACCCCATGGAATTCCTCCCTCCCAACTCTCCCAATCTCAGTCCCTAAGCAACTACTGATTTACTTTCAGTTACTATAGATTTGTTTGTATTTTCTAGACTTTTATATAAGAGGCATCATATAGTGTATATATATATATATATATATATATATATATATATATGTACTTTTTTTAATCTATCTTCTTTCACTCTTTATCATTATTTCAAGATTCATTTGTAGTTCTTTTTTTTTTTTTTTTGAGACGGAGTCTTGCTCTGTTGCCCAGGCTGGAGTGCAGTGGTGTGATCTCGGCTCACTGCAGCCTCCACCTCCCAGGTTCAAGTGATTCTCCTGCTTCAGCCTTCCAAGTAGCTAATTTTTTTGTACTTTTAGTAGAGACAGGGTTTCACCACGTTAGCCAGGATGGTCTCAATCTCCTGACCATGTTTATCCACACTCCTTGGCCTCCCAGAGTGCTGGGATTACAGGCGTGAGCCACTGTGCCCGGCGTATTTGCAGTTCATTTTTTTCATTGCTGAGTAACATTTCATTGTGTGGATGTGTCACAGTTTGTTTATCCTTCACTTGTTGATGGACATTGGGATCATTTCCAGTTTTTTGAATAAAGTGCATATGAACGTTCACATACAAGTCTCTGTATGGACATACGCTTTGATTCCTCTTGGGTAAATATCTAGGAGTAGACCACCTGGATCTTATTATGGTAGGTGTCTATTTGACATCTTAAGAAACTGCCAAACTGTTTTCCCAGATGTTTGTACCATTTTACATTTCCACCAATAATGTATAAAAGTTCCAATTTTTCTACATCCTTGCCTTGATGTGGTTAGTTTTTTTATCCACTATGATGGGTTTGTAGTGGCATATCAGTGTGGTTTTAATTTGCGTTTCCTTAATGACTAATGATGTTGAGGATCTTCTCATTTGAGCTTTGCCCTCTGTTTATCTTCTTGGGAGATGTGTCTCCTCACATTTTGTCTGTTTTATCAGATTGTTTGTCCTCTTATTGTTAAGTTTTGAGCATTATTTATATATTCTAAATACAAGTTCTTTATCAGATAAATGATTTGCAAATATTTTCTCCCACCCTGTGACTTATCCTTGCACCTCTTAATGATGTGTTTTTATTTTTACTTCTTTATTATTATTTATTTTTAGAGACAGAGTCTTGCTCTATTGCCCAGGCTGGAGTGCAGTGGTATGATCATAGCTCATGGCAGTCTCAAACTCTTGGACTCGAGAGCCTCAAACTCTTACTAGGACTACAGTTACCAGCAACCACATCTGGCTAATTTTTTTTATTTTTTATAGAGATGAGATCTTGCTGTGTTGCTCAGATTGTCTTGAACTCCTGGGCTCAAGTGATCATCCCACTTTGGCCTCTCAAATGCTGGAATTACAGGGGTGAGCCATCACAACCAAACAACAGTGTCTTTTGAAGAGATGCTTTTATCCAGTACAGTTCATCACTTTGTTTTTTTATGAATTGCGTTTATGGTGTTGTATTTTAAATATCTTTGCCTAGCCTAGGGTCATAAGGGATTTTGTGTGTGTTTTCTTCTATATGTTTTATAGTTTTATATCTGTGATCCATTGGTAAATTTTTGTATTAAGTAGAAGATATAGATTGAAATTTTTATTTGCATGACTGAAACTCAACTGTTCTAGAATAATTTTTTGAAAAAAACCTTTGTTGAAAACCAGTTAATCATTTATGTGTGAGACTGTTCTCTTTCACTTATCTGTCTTTATGTCAATACTACATTATCTCGATTGCTGTAGCTTTATAATATCTGGAAATCAGATAGTATTGGTCTTCCAATGCTGTTCATTTAAAAAATTGTTTGGCTGTTTTCTCTTTGCATTTTTATATGAATTCTACCATTAGTTCATTCATTTTTTCAAAAACTGGTTGCGATTTTGATTGATATTACATTGAATACATAGATGAAGCAGAGAAAAAGGACATCTTAATATTGAATATTCTGACTCATGAACACACTGCATCTTTATGCTTATTTAGGTCTTCTTTAATTTCTCTTAATACTATTATTTTTTAGTTTAAACTACAAAACAGTAGTATTAGCAAGGTGCATGTTTTTTCGTCCTTATTCTTTTAACCAGTCTGACATAATATGATTTTCAGTTGGAGATTTTTTTAGAACACTTAGCAGCTAGTATGTTTATTGATAGGGTTACATTTAAGTTTTTCATCTTGCTGTTGTTTTCTGTTTGGCCCACCTACTTTTTGTTTACCTTTTTTTTCTTCTTTTGGAATTGAATTTTTTAATCATTATATTTTATCTTGTTGCTACTTATTGGCTATAACTTTATCTTGTTATTTCAAGGTTGCTTTAGATTATAGTATATATCTTTAACCACCATTTAGTTCCAAGTAAGTGATATTTAGTAAAATATACAGTATACGAACCTTAAACAGTATATTTAAATTTGTTCCTCCAACCTTTGTATTCTTGCTGTCATACATTTTATTTATACATGTATAAACTCCCATGCTACATTGCTGCTATTATTACTTAAACAGTGATATCAGGCCAGGCACTGTGGCTCACGCCTGTAATCCTATAATCCTAACACTTTGAGAGCCTGAAGTGAGTGGATCACCTGAGTTCAGGAGTTCAAGACCAGCCTGGCCAACATGGGAAAACCCTCTCTCTACTAAAAATACAAATATTAGCCGGGCGTAGTGGCAGGTGCCTGTAATCCCAGCTATTCAGGAGGCTGAGGGCAGGAGAATATGTTGAACCTTGAGGGTGGAGGTTGCAGTGAGCCGAGATTACGCCACTTCACTCCAGCCTGGGCAAAAGAGTGAAACTCTGTCTCAAAACAATAAATTAAATTAAATAGTGATAATCCTATAAAGAGATACTGTAATATGAAGGAAATATGTTAAATTTAAGTAGTTACCATACCTGTGCTCTTTATTCCTTTTGGTCAGTCTGAATTTCAATCTGATATCTATTCTTTCTGGATGATGCACTTCCTTTAACAATTTTTGTTGAGCAGGTCTATGGTGATGAATTTTTTCTGTTTCTGAAAATAGCAGAAAGTTGCTATTTTATGTATTTCTGGTTTTTTGTTTTTACATTTCTATTTTTGACAAAAGTCAAGATTAAAATACAATTCTCACAGATAGGCTATAAGGCTGAATTAACTGAAAGTAGGCATTTAAGGGTTTACTTTTTTTATTGTGGTAAAATTCAGATAACAAAATTCACCATTTTAACCGTTTTAAAGTGTGCAGTTTAGTGGCTTATGGTATGTTCACAATATTTCATGTACATCACCACTATTTAGTTAAAGAACATTTTCATCACCTGGGAAGGAAACCTTGTACCCATTAAGCAGTCATTCCCCATTCCCCACTCCACCTCAGTCCCCCCCTGTGCCTTTCTGTCTACAGATTTGCCTATACTGGATATTTTATATACATCAAGTCATCCAATATTTGGCCTTTTGTATCTGGCTGCTGTCACTTAGCATCATGTTTTCAAGGTTCATTCATATTTTACCATCTATCAGTGCTCAGTTCCTTTTTAGGACTGAATAATATTCCATTGTACAGATTAAGTATATTTTGTTTATTCATCAGTTAATGGATTTTTGTCTGTTGTGAATAGTACTGCTATGAACATTTTGTGTTCAAATTTTTTGTTTGAACACTAGTTTTCAAATCTTGTTGAGTGGAATTCTAAATGAAATGGTAATTGTATAATTCACTTTTCAAGAAACTGCAAAACGTTTTCATAGTGACTATACCATTTTACATTCCCACCAGCCATGTCAAGGGTTCTAATATTTCCATATCTTGCCAGTGCTTATTTTTCATTTTTTTAACTCTAGCCATCTTGGTGATTACGAAGTAGTATCTTATGATTTTGCTTTGCATTTCCCTAATTAGGCTAATAATGTTAACCATTATTTGGGTTTCTTATTGGCCATTTATATATATTCTTTAGAAAAGTGTCTATTCAAGTCCTTTGCCCGCTTTTGAATTGGGTGTCTTTCTGTTGTTGAGTTATAAGAGTTCTTAATGTATTCTGGAATCAAGACATTATCAAATATATTATTTACAAATATTTTCTCGCATTCTGTGTCAGTTGCCTTTCCCACACTTCTTACTGTTCTTTGAGGCACAAAAGTCTTTAATTTTTATAAAGTCCACTTTGTCTTATGTGTCTTACGCTTCACCTTTGGTTTCGTGGGATTTTTATTGAGGTAAAATTAACATGACATAAAATTAACCATTTTAAAGTGAACTATTTAATATTCATTCACATTGTTGTACATTCATTATATCTGTCTAGTCCTGAAACATTTTCATCACCCCAGAATAAAACCTTGTATCCATTAAGCACTTAATCCCCACTGCTCTTTGCTCCCACCCTGTGACATCTGCCAAACCACTTTATTTTTGTGGATTTACTTCATCTGGATATGTTTCATATAAATGGAATCATACAATATGTGACCTTTTGTGCCTGGTTTCTTTCACTGAGCATACAGTTTTTGATGTTCATCCATTTAGGTTATTTCCACCTTTTGACTATTGTAAAAGTGCTGCTATAAACACACAAATACAAGCAAATGTTTGAGTGCCTGTTTTCAGTTCTTTTAAGTGTATACCTGGGAATGGATTTGCTGGCTTCACCTTTGTTTTTTAGAAAGATACTTTCCCTGGGTAAGGAATTTGAGGTTGACTTTTCTCTCCGTCTCTCTGTTTTTCAGTAGTTGAAAGATGTTGCTTCATTCCCTTCTAGTTCGTGTTGTTTCTGCCAAGAGATTGCTGTCATCCTTACCTTTGTTCCTCTCTAGGTAATGTGTATTTCTTTAGCTGCTTTTAAGGGATTTTTAATCATTGGCTTTAAGCAATTTGATTATCATTTGGCTTGCTGCAGTTTTCTTCATGTTTCCTGTGCTTGGGTTTTGTTGAGCAGCTTACATATGTGAGTTTATGAAGTTTGTAAATTTCTTAAAAATTCTTAAATACTGCTTCTGTCCTCTCACCTTCCTTTGGGGAGTCCAGTTAGACATGTATTAGGCTGCTTAAAGTTATTCTGCAACAGAACAAATGATGTTCTCTTCAGTTTTTTTCAGTCTTTTTTCTGCATTTCTTTTGGATAGTTTTTTTTTTTTTACTACATCTTCCAGTTCACTGATCTTTTCTTCACTACTACACAATCTGCTTTCAGTTCAATCCAGCTTTTAACCCAAATATTGTAGTTTTCATTTCTAAAAGTTCAAATTGGGTCTTCTTTGTGTCTTTTAGGTCTGTCCTTAACATTCTCAAAGTTTATTTTCTGGAACATATGAAATATAATTTCAATAACTTTTTTATATTTTTGTCTACTAATTCTATTATTTTGTCATTTCATGGCTGGCTTCAGTAAAGTTGATTTACCTCATTATATATCACATTGTTCTGCTTCTTTGCATATGTAGTAATTATTTACTAGATGCCAAACATTGTAAATTTTATCCTGTTGTTAGACATTTTGTATTCCTATAAATTTTTGTTAGCTTTGGTCTGGGACATCGTTTTATTAGAAAGAGTTTGATCCTTCTAGATCTTGCTTTTAGGGTTTTGTTTTGTTTTTTTCTTTTTCTTTTTCTTTTTTTTTTTTTGTCCTGAGATGGAGTCTTGCTCTGTCACCCAGCCTAGAGTGCAGTGGTGCGATCTCAGCTCACTGCAACCTCCACCTCCCAAGTTTAAGCAATTCTCCTGCCTCAGCCTCCCAAGTAGCTGGGATTACAGGTACACGCCACCACGCCCAGCCAAGTTATGTATTCTTAGTAGAGACAAAGTTTCACCATGTTGACCAGGCTAGTCTCAAACTCTCGACCTTGTTATCTGTCCACCTCGGCCTCCCAAAGTGCTGGGATTACAAGCATGAGCCACCACACCCTGAGCTGCTTTTAAGTTTCTCTAGACAGAGAAGGATTTATCATAAGGCCAATTTCTCCCCCATTACTAATATAAAACTCTTTCAATACTCCATGCCCTGTAAATTATGTGGTTTTCTACTTTAGCTGATGGAAATAAGCACCATATCTTGCCCATGTTCACTTCAGAATTGCTCCCTTGAATCTTGTTGGTAGTTCTGTCTCCTGTCCTTATGCATATGCACTGTTCTGTGCCAGGTGAATACTTAAGGGGGACTATCTGTAACAGTTCTGTCTCTTTGCATCTCTCTTTTTAGTACTCTCCCATATGAACTGTAACCACCTTGGTTTTTACTTCTATCAATAGCTTCTTAACCTAGGAAGTTTGATGGGCTCTGCCTTAATTCTCTTTCTCGGCACCGCAGCTTGGAAGCTGTCTCTAGGCAATAAACTAAGACAGTGATACAGTTTACCTTGTTTGTTTCCTGTGTGTCAGGGATCACTGTCTTTCAGTGCATAATGTCCCATATCTTTTGACCATTGTTTCATTAGTTGGTCCAATATGAAAGAGAAAAAAAGTAATTCTTTTTTGTATACTTTTGTATACCCACTAATTCTCAAGAAATCACCACGTTTAGTTAAGAGTCAAGTGTTGGTGTGGAGTTTGTTAAACAGTAGAAAATTCAGAATCATAAATCATGCCGCATCCCCACCAACAATTGGTCTTTCTTAGTTGCCTTAAACCTTGATATTTGCTCTCCTTCTAGTTATTCAGTAAATACTTACCAAATTCCCACTATATTCAACCACTGATGACAAAATAGACATGGCTTTTCACTCGTAACATAACCAGCCTTATTCACAAAGGCCTTATTTTCGACTGTGAGCACTCAGAGATTTATCTTTTACAACTAACTTAATTTAGGAAGCTTGTCTAGAAAATAGGACATGCACAATCATCAGTGACCATAGCTACCTGGAATTTTGTACCTAGGCGGCATTGCTAGATTTGAAAGACACCTCAAGATACATAGGCAAAATAAAGTAGACTAACTTTGAAATAAATTTATACTGTATTGATGATTTTTCAAAAAACAAATTGCAGAATAATTTCTATGAGTTTTAACATGTGTGTGTGTGTGTGTACACAGCATATACAGAGAGGATGGGATTATGTTTCTTTTTAAACAGAGAAAATTTAAAAATCTGAGAATATGTCATGCAAAGAGGACACAAACACCGCTAGTCATGCATTAACAATATAAAATAAGCTTCATTGTTGTAACGTAAGTACTTGAAGGAATAAAACATTTATCTCTGCTCTTGGAGTTGTCTGATCCATTCTTCTGCCTCTGACAACTGCTATGAGTGTTCTTCCAGCATCCCCAGTGAGCCCAGTCTCTTGAAAAGAGTCTGTGGCACATACAACTCATAGGACCTCACCTCAGCATTTTTAAGGAGAAGACTCATGTACCTACCACATGGCCCTAAAAGAACTAGATCTGATTAAAGTTCAAGGTCAACCATATTTCTAAGACTTCAATGACATTGAAAAACAAAACAAAACAAAAATTCTCCACTAGTTTATGTACCACTAAGAGGAATTAATTAAGAGGAAGAGTGGAGGTTGCTGCTAATTAAACTGTGACACAAGGCTTTATTATCACTTTAATTTTTTCATTTAGACATACTTTCTTTTAGACTTTAGGTAGTGATTTTTATCATACATTGCACAACTCTGTTTCTGTGTTTTTCTTCTGTTTCATTGATGAATCCATTGTGATCTTTTTAGCTACTTAAATGACAGTTGTACTCAACCTGTGAAGGACTAGCCATACTGAAAACTCAATTTAAATAATAATGTGAACAGCCAAGACCAATTTTTTCATGCATGGTCTTTATCAACAGCCACTATAAGATGTATTCTATTTTCGTAGGAGGGATTAAAAGCAATATGATTGCTGGGCACAGTGGCTCAAGCCTGTAATCCCAGCACTTTGGGAGGCTGAGGCGGGTGGATCACGAGGTCAAGAGATCGAGACCATCCTGGTCAACATGGTAAAACCCCGTCTCTACTAAAGATACAAAAAAATTAGCTGGGCATGGTGGCACGTGCCTGTAATCCCAGCTACTCAGGAGGCTGAGGCAGGAGAATTGCTCGAACCCAGGAGGCGGAGGTTGCGGTGAGCCGAGATCGCACCATTGCACTCCAGCCTGGGTAACAAGAGCGAAACTCCGTCTCAAAAAAAAAAAAAAAAAAAAAAAGCAGTATGATTTATAGGGTCCCTTTGCCTTTCAAAATGTTTATCTGTTTGTTGGTATTAAAAATCCTTTAGTAGGCCGAGTGCAGTGGCTCACACCTATAATCCCAGCACTTTGGGAGACCAAGGCAGGTAGATCACTTGAGCCCAGGAATTCGAGACCTGCCTGGCCAACATGGTGAAACCCCATCTCTACTAAAAATACAAAAATTAACTGGGTGTGGTGGTGTGTACCTGTAGCCCCAACTACTTGGGAGGCTGAGACAAGAGAATCTCTTGAGCCTGCGAGGTGGAGGTTGCAGTGAGCCAAGATTGTGCCACTGCACTCTAGCCCAAGTGACCGAGCAAGACTCTGTCTCAAAAAAAGAAAAAAATCCTTTAGTAGACAACAATGGCATTTATTTCATTACTAGAAACATAAGGCTTAAAAAATAACACTTAGATGAGATACCACATTGCCTGATTTTTTTTAATTTAGCAAGTAAACTTTAATTCATCAGTCCATCAAAATTCTTTCTCTTACTAGAATAATAATCACCATAGCCTGGGAGGGTAAAGATGGGGAATGAAGAGAGGGTGGTTAATGGGTACAAACATGAAGTTAGATAGCAGGAATAAGTTGTAGTATTTAATTGCACAATAGGATGGCTATAGTTAACAATAACTTTTTACATATTTCAGAATAGCTAGATTTGAAATGTTCCTAATACAAAGAGATGACAAATGTTTAAGGTTATTGATGTCCTAAATATCCCTATTTGATTATTACATATTATATGCATGTATCAAGATATCACATATACTCTATATACAACTATTATGTATCCATTTAAAAAATAATAATTTTTAAAAAGTCTTTCCCCATCCAAAACTGTCCTCTGTGCTGTCAACCATGACTTACGTTTAAATGCCCATTGCCTACGAGACAATGTCCAGATTCTTTAACATGGCGTAGATGCCCAATGTGATTCTAATCTACTTCTTACCCTCACCTTCTGTCATCTCCCCTCTCCCCAAATCTTCACTTGCTGTCTCCTCCCACCACTTTGTTACCTTGGTACTTCTCAGTCTCCTTCGTTGACTTCTTTTTCTCTGGTTTTGTCTTAAGTGTTGACATGCCCCAGGGCTCTATCTTGTTTGTTTAGGGGAAAAAGGGGAAAAAACCAAGAACTTTCAGGTTAGAAAGACTGGTTATATGACTTCAGGCAAGTTATCTTTTGTAAGCCTCATTTTTCCAAAGTGTAAGGTAGAAATAATAATAATACTATATTGCATGTTTGCCCCAAAATGAGAGAGGGTTCATTCTAAGATAAGCACTTAGCACACTAACTGGCATATGTTAATCACTCGGTAAATGTAGGATCTTATTTATGTTATAGGGTTTCATTTATTTTCCTCTTGCTGGCCATTGTATTAATAAAGTAAGTATTTTTCTAGTGAATCTGGCAATTTTTAAAGGAAGTAATAGTTTCAAAATTTGAATAAATAGTGATTATTTTGCCTATATAGAAGTTTTCAGAATAAACCTGGCATGGTGGCTCACGCCTATAATCTTAGCACTTTGGGAGGCTAAGGTCAGGAGTTCAAGACCAACCTGGTCAACATGGTGAAACCTTGTCTCTACTAAAAATACAAAAATTAGCCGGGCATGGTGGTGGGCGCCTGTAATCTCAGCTACTTGGGAGACTGAGGCAGGGAGAATTGCTTGAACCCAGGAGGCAGAGGCTACAGTTAGCCAAGATCCCACCACTGGAGCACTCCAGCCTAGGTGACAGAGCAAGACTCTGTCTCAAAAAAAAAGGTAGTATTCAGAATAAACAATAAAATAAATTTTAACACAATAGCAACATTTTTAAATGGTAATTTAAATAATTTCTGTGAAGAGGTATGTGGTACTAAAACCTCAATTCTGAAAAATAATCAACTGCTCTTATCAAATGTAAAAGTGTATTTAATTGCATATATTTATTTTTTAATTAAGACAAGTATTCCTCTGTGAATAGTGTTTATATAATCATAACATAAATAGTGAATGTTCTTTCTTTTTAATTTCAACTTTTATTTTAGATTCAGGGGTACATGGGCAGGTTTATTATCTGGTTTTGTTTGTTTGTTTGTTTCTGAAACAGAGTCTTACTCTGTCACCCAGGCTAGAGTATAGTGGCACGATCTTGGCTCATTGCAACCTCTGCCACCTGAGTTCAAGTGATTCTCCTCCCTCAGCCTCCCAAGTAGCTGGGATTACAGGCTCCTGCCACCATGCCCAGCATTTATCTGAGTATATTATGTGGTGGAAAGGTTTGGAGTTTGATACTGTCACTCAGGTAATGAGCATAGTACTCAACAGTTTTTCAACCCTTGGCTCCCTCTCCCTCACGCCACTGCTAGTTCCCAGGATCTGATGTTCCCATCTTTATGTCCATTTATATCCAATGCTTAGTTCCCACTTATAAGTAAAAATATGGAGTATTTGGTTTTCTGTTTCTGCATTAATTCACTTAGGGTAGTAGTCTCCAGCTGCGTCCATATTGCTCCAAAGGACACAATTTCATTCTTTTTTATTGCTGCATAGTGTTCCATGGTATATATCTATGACAATTTCTTTATTGAATCCACTGTTTATGGGCACATAGGTAGATTCCATGTCTTTGTTATTGTAAATAGTGCTGTGATGAGCATACAAGTACATGTGTCTGGTAGAATTATTTATTTTCCTTTGGGTATGTACCCAGTAATGGGATAGCTAAGTTGAATGGTAGCTCTATTTTAAGTTCTTTGAAAAATCTCCAAACTTCTTTCCACAATGGCTGACCTAACTTACATTCCTACCAACAATATGCAAGTATTCCCTTTTCTCCTCAGCCTCACCACTTTTGACTTTTTAATAAAACCTATTCTGACTGATGTGAGGTGGTATCTCATTGTGGTTTTGAGGTGCATTTTTCTGATGATTAGTGGTGATCAGCATTTTCTGAAAAACTGTATTTTTAAAACAAAGAGAAGCTTCAAATTAACCAGAATTGTTATATTCAAATTAGAGAATATGAATTACTAATAAAATGAATTTGTTGAAAGTTAAGCAATAATAATACATGACAAAATGAATATAAAAGTATTATTTAAAAGTAATGAGCCGGGCACGATGGCTCAAGCCTGTAATCCCAGCACTTTGGGAGGCCGAGGCGGGTGGATCATGAGGTCAAGAGATCAAGACCATCCTGGTCAACATGGTGAAACCCCATCTCTACTAAAAATACAAAAAAATTAGCTGGGCATGGTGGCACGTGCCTGTAATCCCAGCTACTCAGGAGGCTGAGGCAGGAGAATTGCCTGAACCCAGGAGGCGGAGGTTGCGGTGAGCCGAGGATCGTGCCATTGCACTCCAGCCTGGGTAACAAGAGTGAAACTCTGTCTAAAAAAAAAAAAAAAAAAAAGTAATGATATAGTCTATTACCAATTTTCAGTAAATATAACAAAAATAATCATATGAATATATATATGTATATACGTGTGTGTGTGTGTATATATGTGTGTGTGTGTGTGTAAATAGCTAGTAATTTTGAGAGCCTACTTAATGCTAGTCATAGCACTTTAGAAACCACGAAAGTACTGCTTGGGCTAACTGGACTTCCAGAACACAAAACCCCTGAATTGGCCAGTGTGTCCAGACTTCTTGAGGCCTGAAAAGAGCTCTCCAACTGACTGAGCTTCCATTAAGTTGGCAGGTATATCAGTCCATTCTCACACTGCTAATAAAGACATGGCTGAGCCTGAGTAATCAATAAAGGAAAGAGGTTTAAATGACTCAGAGTTCTGCAGGGCTGAGGAGGCCTCAGGAAACTTACAGTCATGGCAAAAGGGGAAGCCAACACATCCTTCTTCACATGGCAGAAGCAAGAAGTGCAAACCAAAGGAGGAAAAGCCCCTTACGAGACCATCAGACCTTGTGAGAACTCACTCACTATCATGAGAACAGCATGAGGGTAACTGTTCCCATGATTAATTACTTCCTACAGGGTCCCTCCCACAACACATGGAGATTTTGGAAACTACAATTCAGGGTGAGATCTGGGTGGGGACACAAAGCCTAACCATATTATTCCACACCTGGACCCTCCCAAATCTCATGTCCTCATATTTCAAAACACAATCATGCCTTTCCAACAGTCCCCTAAAGTCTTAACTCATTCCAACATTAACCCAAATCCAAGGCCAAAGTCTCATCTGAGACAAGGCAAGTCCCTTCCACCTATGAGCCTATAAAATCGAAAGCAAGTTAGTTACTTCCTAGATACAATGGGGGCACAGGCATTGGGTAAATACACTTATTCCAAACAGGAGAAACTGGCCGAAATGAAGGAGCTATCGGCCCCATGTAAGTCCAGAATCCGACAGGACAGTCAAATCTTAAAGCTCCAAAATGATCTCCTTTGACTCCATGTCTCACATCCAGGTCACACTGATGCAAGAGGTGGGCTCCCACAGCCTTGGGCAGCTCTGCCCTTGTGGCTTCACATGGATCAGCCCCTCTCCCAGCTGCTTTCATGGCTGGCTGGCACTGAGTGTCTACAGCTTTTTCAGGCACACAGTGCAAGCTCTTGGTGGATCTACCATTCTGGGATCTGGAAAACAGTGGCCTTCTTTTCACAGCTCCACTAGACAGTGTCCCAGTGGGGACTCTTTGTGGGTGCTCCAACCCCAAGTTTTCCTTCTGCACTGCCTTAGCAGAGGTTCTCCGTGAGGACTCTGCCCCTGCAGCAAACTTCTGCCTGGATATCCAGACATTGTCATATATCCCCTGAAATCTAGGCAGAGGTTCCCCAACCTTAATTCCTGACTTCTCTGCACCTGCAGGCCCAACACCACATGGAAGCTGCCAAAGCTTGGGGCTTGCACCATCTGAAGCAATGGCCAGAGCTGTGTACATTGGTCCCTTTTAGCCACAGCTAGAGCTGAAGCAGCTGGGGTGCAGGTGCAGGCCACCATGTCCTGCTGAAGCTGCGTAGCAGGGGCACCCTGGGCCTGGCCCAGGAAACCGTTTTTCTCTCCTAGGCCTCCAGGCCTGCAATGGGAGGGGCTGCCATGAAGGTCTCTGACATGCCCTGAAGACATTTTCACCAATCTCTTGGCAATTAACATTTGGCTGCTTGTTACATAGGCAAATTTCTGCAGGAAGCTCAAATTTCTCCCCAGAAAATGAGGAGTTTTTTTCTATCATATTGTCAGTCTGCAGATTTTTCAAACATTTATGCTCTGCTTCCTCTTGAATGCTTTGCCACTTAGAAATTTCTTCCCCCATAGTGTAAATTAGTTCAACCATTGTGGAAGACAGTGTGGTGATTCCTCAAGGATCTAGAACCAGAAATACCATTTGACCCAGCAATCCCATAATATAAATCATTCTACTATAAAGACACACGCACACGTATGTTTATAGGAGCACTGTTCACAATAGCAAAGAGTTGGAACCAACTCAAATGCCCATCAATGACAGACTGGATAAAGAAAATGTGGCACATATACACCATGGAATACTATGCAGCCGTAAAAAAGAATGAGTTTATGTCCTTTGCAGGAATATGGATGAAGCTGAAAACTATCATTCTCAGCAAACTAACACAGGAACAGAAAACCAAACACTGCATGGTCACCCTTAAGTGGAAGTTGAATAATGAGAATGCATGGACACAGGGAGGGAAACATCACACACCCAGGCCTATCTGGGGATGGGGAGCTAGGGGAGGAGTAGCATTAGGAGAAATACCTAATGTAGTTGATGGGTGCAGCAAAACACCATGGCACATGTATAGCTATGTAACACACCTGCCTATGTATCCCAAAACTTGAAGTATAATAAAAAAAAATTTCTTTCCCCAGACACCCTAAATCATCTCTCTCAATTTCAAAGTTCCAGAGATCTGTAGGGCAGCGGCAAAATGCCACCGGTCTCTTTGCATTGCAAGAGTGACCTTTCCTGCAGTTTCCAGCAAGTTCCTCATCACTGTCTGAAACCACCTCAGTCAGCCTGGACCTTATCGTCCATATCTCCATCAGCATTTTGGTCAAAGCTCTAGGAAGTTCAAAAGTCTCTCTGAAGTTTCAAACTTTCCCACATTTTCCTGTCTTCTTCTAAGCACTCCAAACTGTTCTAACCTCTGCCTGTTACTCAGTTTCAAAGTCACTTCCACATTTTCAGGTATCTTTACATCAGCGCCCCACTACCCAGTAATCATGCTGCTAATAAAGACATACCTGGGACTGGGTCATCTATAAAGAAAGAGGTCTAATTGATTCACAGTTCCACAGGGCTGGGAATGCCTGAAGAATCTTACAGTCATGGTGGAAGGGTAAGCAAACATTTCTTTCTTTACATGGCAGCAGCAAGGAGAAGTGCCTAGCAAAGCGGGGAAAAGCCCCTAATAAAACCATCAGATCTTCTGAGAACTATCATGAGAATAGCATGAGTGTAACCAACTCCATGATTAATTATCTCCCACCGGGTTCTTCTGACGACACGTAGGGATTATGGGAACTACAGTTCAGGATGAGCTTTGGATGAGAACACAAAGCCTCACCATATCAACAAGTATATCAGAGATTCCAAGAATTAGCAAAAATGACTCAAATGCAATCAGTCTACTCTTAGCTACCTGATGGATGTGTTATTAGCTATATCTAACATATTGAAGAAGAAAAACAAAAACCATATTGAATACTGTAATATATAGTATTGCCACGCTTGAGAATCTCACATTTTCACTAAGGAATTAAGCTTTTGGAAAACTGGCCACAAAATTGACCTGAGGCTGATTTGGAAGATTAGGGCTAATTTGAATGTAAATATAATCCTTTATAATTAAAAATATAACTACCACCTGGACAAATAACTTTCATACTTTTTTGACCATGATCTATAATATGAAGTATACCTTAAATAGCAGCCCAGTACCCAAATATGTATTGTGTGTTCGTGTGTATCTAAAACAGTATCCTTACCACATGCAGTACATTCTATTAGTTGCTATTCTGTTCTGTTTCTCTCTTTATTTCTTCTTTTGTTTTAACCCTGCTTGCAACATATGTGTGAAAACACTCATTTGGACAGATGTGTAATATTTTCTTAAGGAAGCCTTCATGAAAAATTGGTCTTACAATTGAAAAAGAAAGGTGAAAAAGTAAGAATGAACATAAAGCATGCTAGAGAAATATGGAGTCATCCAGTGTGACTGTTGTATAAATATCTAGAATGCTTCCCAGATGTATATGTCTACTATAAATAGGAGCAAGCTAATCCAACTTCTGTATCATTTTAAATTAACACTGTGTACTGCTGAAATAATTGTTATATAACCCTGTATTTTTGGCCTGTCCCTTTTCTGACCCCTTGAACAATCTTGAACAAATTGACTGTGGTTTTCTCACTTGA
This sequence comes from Saimiri boliviensis, assembly GCF_048565385.1. Classification (NCBI taxonomy): domain Eukaryota; kingdom Metazoa; phylum Chordata; class Mammalia; order Primates; family Cebidae; genus Saimiri; species Saimiri boliviensis. Next base: position 39,090,026 of record NC_133464.1, on the reverse strand, counting down.
TTGGAATTAGTATCATTTACAAATTTGAATAATCCTAGTCTGTACTCTATTCCTTAGGATTATTTGTAATACACTTATATGGCTAAGACTCAGAGAACACCAATACCTTTATTCTTTATCTAGAGAGGTATTTAGACCACCTCTTCACAAAAAGGTCGCCCTCCAATTCAATAGTGATTTCCTTTGAAAAATAAATATTAATTTGAACTATATTGACTTTTTTGAAGGCCTCGTATCCATTTGTTAACATTTTAATCACTCAGTTACATAGTTCTTGAAGAACTGCAATAAATAGCAAGAATTCCCATTGCAAAAACTGTGTGACTTTTTCTCAAATAAATTTATTTATTTATGGCTTTTTATACACAGAGCACTTGCCTTAGGATAATTTATAAAAGTAGTGTTACTATAAAGTGTTCTAGCCCATCATGCCATTTAGCTCATCATAAGAAATAAAGTATATTTGGTAATGATGTTTTTTTTTTTTTTTGAGAAAGAAAAAAAAAATAATAAAAAGAATAAAGAAGAGGAAGAAAGAGAAAGAGGAAGAGGGAGAGAGAATGGGGGTATTGCTTTATTGCCCGGGCTAGAATGCAGTCTAAATATGGGTATGCCTATAATTGTCCTTAATAATGGAGACATAAAATAAAATGAGGGAAGAGAATAACAAACAAGGAGCCAACCAACATTTCGTTTAAACTTCTAAGTTGATATGATGTGGTACTGATAAGAGTGTATATTTTGTGTATTTAAAGTGGAGAGTTCTATAAATGTTAATTACGTTTACTTGTTCCAGATCTGAGTTCAAGTCCTGGATATCGTTGTTAATTTTCTGTCTCATTGATCTGTCTAATATTAATGTTGAAGTCTCCGACTATTATTGTGTGGGAGTCTAAGTCTCTTTATTAGTCTTATATGTCTGGGTATTCCTGTATTGGGTGCGTACATATTTAGGATCTTTAGCTCTTCTTGTTGTTGCATTGATCCTTTTATCATTATATAATGTCCTCCTTTGCTGCTTTTGATCTTTGTTGCTTTAACAACTATTTTATCAGAGGCAAAAATTGTAACTTCTGCTTTTTATTTATTTATTTTAGCTCTCTGTTTGGTTGGTAAATCGTTCTCCATCCCTTGTTTTGAGTCTTTGTGTATCCTTGAATGTGAGATGGGTCTGGATGCAGCATACTGATGGGTTTTAGTTTTTTATCTAAATTGTCTGTCTTTGGATTGGGGGATTTAGTCAATTTAAATTTAGAATTAACAATGATGTATGTGAGTTTAATACTGCCATTTAATATTAGCTGGCTATTTTGTCCATTAGTTGATGTAAATTCTTCATTATATTGATGCTCTTTTTGGTATTTTTTAGAAAGGCTGATACTGTTTATTCCTTTCTATGTGTAATGGTTCTTTCAGAAGCGCTTGTAAAGCAGGCCTGGTGGTGATGAAATCTCTGAGTGCTTGCTTGTTCACAAAAAACTTTACTTTTCCTTCACTTATGAAGCTTAGCTTGGCTGGATGTGAAATTCTGGGTTGAAAGTTCTTTTCTTTAAGGATGTTGAATATTGGTCCCCACTCTCTTCTGGCTTGTAGGGTTTCTGCTGAGAGATCTGCTGCAAGTCTGATAGGCTTCCCTTTGTGGGTAACCTGACCTTTCTCTTTGGCTGCCCTTAGTATTTTCTCCTTCATTTCAACCCGGGTAAATCTGACAATTATGTGCCTTGGAGTTGCTCTTCTTGAGGAATATCTTTGTGGTGTTCTCTGTATTACCTGGAGTTGAATATTATCTTGCCTTACTAGCTTGGGAAAATTTTCCTGAATAATATCCTGAAGCGTATTTTCCAGCTTGGATTCATTCTCTTCGTCACATTCAGGTACACCTATCAAGCGTAGATTAGGTCTTTTCACATAGTCCCATATTTCTTGGAGACTTTGCTCGTTCCTTTTTATCCTTTTTTCTCTAATCTTGTCTTCTTGTTTTATTTCATTGAGTTGGTCTTCGACCTCTGATATCCTTTCTTCTGCTTGATCAATTCGGCTGTTAAAACTTGTGCATACTTCACGTAGTTCTTGTATTGTGTTTCTCAACTCCATCAATTCACTTATATTCCTCTCTAAATTGTGTATTCTTGTTAACATTTCGTCAAACCTTTTTTCAAAGTTCTTAGTTTCTCTGGATTGTGTTAGAACAAGTTCTTTTAATTCACAGAAGTTTCTTATTATCCACATTTTGAAGCCTGCTTCTGTAATTGGAACACACTCGTTCTCCATCAAGCCTTGTTTCGTTGCTGAGGAACTGTGATCCCCTGCTGAGGGAGAGGGGTTCTGATCTTGGGTATTCTCAGCCTTTTTTGGCTGTTTTCTTCCCTTCATTGTAGATTTATCCATGTGGTCTTTATAATTACCGTCTTTGTAATTGGGTTTCTGAGTGGACATCCAACTTATTGATTCTCAGCGCCGAAATCTGAGCAACCCACTGTGCTGACTAAATCGGCGGCTTTAAGATTGATGGTGCCGGGCGCGGTGGCTCAAGCCTGTAATCCCAGCACTTTGGGAGGCTGAGGCGGGTGGATCATGAGGTCAAGAGATCGAGACCATCCTGGTCAACAAAGTGAAACCCCATCTCTACTAAAAAATACAAAAATTAGCTGGGCATGGTGGCGCGTGCCTGTAATCCCAGCTACTCAGGAGGCTGAGGCAGGAGAATTGCTTGAACCCAGGAGGCGGAGGTTGCGGTGAGCCGAGATCGCGCCATTGCACTCCAGCCTGGGTAACAAGAACGAAACTCCGTCTCAGAAAAAAAAAAAAAAAAAAAAAAAAAAAGATCGATGGTGCTTTTCTGACTCTGCACCAAGAACCAATGCTCCGAGGCGCCAGCAAAACCGCCTCGCCGGTCACAAGAGTCGCGCTGGCGACCCGTGGGGCTCCTCCACTGGGAATCTCCTGGTGCGTGCGCAACAAGAATTCATGTGAAGGTGTGGCGTCCTCTCCTTCTTTGCATTTTCACTGGGAGCTACAATCCCGAGCTGCTAGTGATCAGCCATCTTGGATCTCTCTCATGATGTTTGTTAAGTGTTAGGCAGTACTAATATCAAATTCATTCTTTCAGCAAATATTTATTGTACCTATTATCAGCCAGGCATTTCTTCTAGGTTCTGGGGAGATGAGTGAATAAGACACATTCCTGCCCTTTGGTGCTCATATTGGAGCTGGGGAGAAACAGATGTTTTTCTTTTTCTTTTTTTTTTTTTTTGAGACGGAGTTTCACCCTTGTTACCCAGGCTGGAGTGCAATGGCACGATCTCGGCTCACCGCAACCTCCGCCTCCTGGGCTCAGGCAATTCTCCTGCCTCAGCCTCCTGAGTAGCTGGGATTACAGGCACGTGCCACCATGCCCAGCTAATTTTTTGCACTTTTAGTAGAGACGGGGTTTCACCATGTTGACCAGGATGGTCTCGATCTCTCGACCTCGTGATCCACCCGCCTCAGCCTCCCAAAGTGCTGGGATTACAGGCTTGAGCCACCGCGCCCGGCAGAAACAGATGTTTTTCAAGTGAAATATATACTCAGTTAGAATCCGATGGGTTATATGAAGAAAAACAAGCAAGGAAGAAGGTTGTGAACAGTTCATACTGCCTTTAGTTCCCAGCCCAGTGGGCATGCAGGAGGCTTAGATTGAGTGCCATGGTTTTTAAGTATCTTCTGAAAGTGGCCAAACCAGCAAGGAAAAGGGCATTAGACCTATAGATGCTGCATGAACACAGGCATTCCGGCTAAAGCAATCGGACATCTCTAGAATGGAAGAATGGTTGTGAAGCATATTTCTTTGTGGCTAGTTACCTTTATTTATCATTTGTGTGTGTGTGTGTGTGTGTGTGTGTTTACACACATCAGTGCACATGTGCATGTGCCTTTAATACACCTTCTTTATCTTTGGGTCATAGGGGAGAGGGATTCTTTTCTGTTCTTTTCTGTTCACACTCTGGGTTATTTTTAATATTGCTTTATTTTCTGTTATTGGGAAGCAGTAACAAGTATTGCCTGAACACAGTTCTGGAGCCAGACTCACTAGATTCTAATCTCAGCTCTGGCAGTTACTAGCTGCGTAAACTTGGAAAAGTTTTTTAACCTCTTTGGCTGCAGTGTCCTCATTTGTAAAATATTTGTTAAGTTCCAAATAAAGCAACTTTCATTAAATTATTCTCTCAGAAAATCCAGGGATTTATTTTTTAAGATAGATTATGTCTTGTAAGATCTAAGGGGTGGAAAAACAGGACAGAAGAGATAAAGTAACTTTTAAAAGGAGGCAAAGACAATCTGAAAGGGTTACAAACTGTATGATTACAACTATATGACATGATGGGAAAGGCAAAACTATGGAGTCAGTAAAAAGCAGTTGCCAAAAGTTGGGAAGAGTCCACCACATCTGGCTGATGTCATGCATTCTGTGGGGTTTAGACGAATATATAATGACATGTGTCTACCATCAAATCATCACACAGAGTAGTTTCACTGCCCTAAAAATCCTGTGTTCTGCCTGCCAGATTCAAGCAATTCTCATGCATCAGCATCCCAAGTAGCTAGGACTACAAGTGTGCACCACCACACCTGTCTAATTTTTATATTTTTAATAGAGCCTGGGTTTCACCATGTTGGCCAGGCTGATCTTGTTGGCCAGGCCTCAAGTGAGCCACTTGCCTCAGCCTCCCCAAGTGCTGATATTACAGGCGTGAGCCACCGCACTGAGAAAGAAATTAATGACAATTTCTTTCCTTCCTTCCTCCCCCTTTTCCTCCCTCCCTCCTTCCCTCCCTCCCTTCCTTCTTTCAAGATGGAGTCTTGCTCTATCGCCTAGGCTGGAGTACAGTGGCACAATCTCGGCTCACTACAACCTCCACCTCCTAGGTTCAAGCGATTCTCCCACCTCAGCCACCCAGGTAGCTGGGATTACAGGCACACGCCACCACTATGTCCAGCTAATTTTTGTATCTTTAGTAGGGATGGGGTTTCACCATGTTGGCCAAGCTGCTCTCAAACTCCTGACCTCAGGAGATCTGCCCACCTTGGCCTCCCAAAGTGCTGGGATTACAGGCCACTATTCCCAGCCCAGCGTTAATTTCTTTATGTTGGTTTCACCTTTCTCTTGTATCTCCTTGAGTAACTTGTTAGTCAGCCTTTTAAATTATTTATCTAGTATGTCAAAGATTTCATCTTGATTTGGATCTACTGCTAGAGAGTTGGGGTGATCTTTTGGGGGTGTTATAGAATCCTGTTTTTTCATATTGCCAGAATTGTTTTTCTGGTTTCTTCTCATTGGGGTTGACTATTTTGTCTACCTGAATGAGAAGGAACTTAATATATTTCTAATACAATTGAGAGTTTTTAAAATTTATTTGTTTTAACCCCTCGGGGATGTGACTTTATAGTTTGTTACCTAGCTTTGATTCAGTGCTTTCAATGTGAAGGCTCTGTATGAGTTCTTTAGTTACAGAGAATCTTGTGTGATGGCTTTTTCAGATGCTGGTGGTAGTAGCAATGTGCTGGATGTATGAGCAGGTTCGCTGTCTCCTGTGGGGCTAGAATGGCAGAGGTCTCATGAAGCTTCTCTCATTCCCCAGTGGTGTGCCCTTTAAAAAAAAAAAAAGCCCCAGTATTATATTCACAGAGTTGAATAGTGTAAGCTTCAGGCCAGTAGGAGGTGCCCATAGGTAAAAACCCCCTTCCACTAAAGCAGGTAGGTAAATGCCATACTCTGTGGTGAGCAGAGCTCCCAGCCTTGACAGAAGCAGCTGGGAAAGGTCTGTGAAATGCACTGAGGTTTTTTCAGGGAGAAAGGAGGGAGCCACCACAGCTCTCCTTCCAGGCCAGCAGGAAAGTGATCCACCTCCCAGGCATACTCCTGACCTGCTATTCCAGCTGTTCAAATCAGACAAGCATCTCTTTTCTTCTGCAGGAATGCTGATGTTTCTTGTAGACTTTCCCCTGTGAGCCCAGCACTGCGCCTGTGCCTCTGCTGAAAACAACTTCCCAAAAGTGGAAAGTTTGGGGCCTCAAGGCCTGCAGTCTGGTTTCTTTTGTCCTACAGAGTACCTCCGTAATGCGCGCCACTCCTCCTTTACCTAGAGAGCCAAATTCCTGTGAATCCTCTGACTCTTCTGGGTCTAGCTGCCCAATGGGGCTCCCAAACTCCAGGATGGTCCTGGAGAATATCTGCAAAGGATCCAGTAATGTGACCTGTCCTCTAGTCTTCCAGCAGCGGGTACCAGCACCAGCTCTGATGGGGGTAGGAGAGGAGTGACGTAGACTCAGATTTCCTTGGTTACAAATAGCCTTAGTGTTGGCTTTCTCAGATGACAGCAGTGGCAGTAATGTACTGGGCACATGGACAGACTCAAGACCTCCTTGTTAGCCAGGGTGATGCAGGCAATGGCAGTAGCTGAGGGTATGCAGAAGTTTTCTCCTTCCTGAGTGTTGTGTTATTCTGCCTTCAGGTGTCATAATCGGCTGTGCCGGTTGGCTACCAGCTAGGAGGTGGTGCTTGCAAAAGAGTACCAGGTGCAGTGGTAGCAGTGGAATTTGTGCTTGTCTTATATTACCCACGGCAGGCATTCTGGCGTCCCAGGCAATGGACAGGGGTATCGAGCCTCCAAATATCCCTGTCCATTGTGTTATGCTACCAGGGATCATACAATGGTAAAGCCCGGTGAGGGCTGGACCAGGCAAGTCCTCATTCAGGCTCTCCAGGTACAAGTACAAGCAGTGCCCCCACTGGGGATCAGAGAAAAGCTTTCTGGCCACTGGGGTAATGTTCCACGGAGGAGCAGAGTTGCCTGTGGTGCACAGAAGAATTGACACAAGGAGTGGGGCAGGGGGAGTAGCAGGAGGCAGTAAGGCCCACTCAGCTCCCATGCACTTGACACAGCAAGTTTCATACCCACAGTATTCTGCTAACAGCAGCTGGTTGTGTTCCAGGCAATCTGCCCTTAGAACACAAAATTGCCCCAGGCAATAAGACTTCCTATCATTGACAAAAACTAGGCTTTCAGGCCATGCCCCTCCCTATCCACCTGTGAAGCAGGGATACCCAGCTGCTGCACTGAAGCACAGTTCATGCTATCCCCCTGGTTCTGGCCAACAGAGTTAGTCTCCACTTAAAATCATATTGCAGTTCTCAAGAGCTCCTTTCAACCTGTGACTGCAGCCTGAGTTAGCTGGCAGACTTCTGCGAGGTCCACCGTGAGGTAGGATCAGGAATGACTTTCCTCCCTCCCCACTGGAGTCTGGTAGTGCATGCAGAGCACATCCTGATGCCACTCCTTCTCATGTATTCTCCACGCTCACTAATCAGCTCCCACACTGCATAGGGTTAAGGCCTTCCCCTGTGGCCTGGGCTGCCCAGCTCCACTGTGGGAGTGTTTATTCCAGTGACCAAGTCTATCCATCTTATGCTCTGGAGACTCAAGAGTTTTCTATCTGGTTCACGGTGTAGGCTGCTGCCAGCACTTCTTTCAAAGAATTTGTGGTTTCTTTCAATTCTTCTGTTAAATTCTGGTGTTGCTTCTTGTAAAAGAGTTCATCGTGTGAATCTCTACACATACTTTGTTTTTCCAAGTAAGAGAGCATGCTGACAATGTCTCCAGTCCATCATCATGTCTTGGCATCCTCCCTACAGTACTCCCAGTATCTGCAGGTCACAGAGCCACAGAGGTGGTAGAGCCACCTGTATCCTCTCAGATTGGAGGAAACAGAGCAATGGAAACAGGACCCAGAGTGGGGAGGGCGGATGCTCAGAAATTATTATTAACTGTTATCACTCTGTTACTTATTTTTGAGGTTGTTCTAATACGGAATTACACATAAAGTAACATTTTATTTTAATTTTGTTGGACATATCTTCCGTATGAATGGTTGATTTGTGACATGAACAAAACATTCACTTTCATTGTAGTAGTAGCTAACCTTGCTGAGTGCTTAATGTAAGAAGTCTTGGTTATGGTTTATTCTGGAAAAAAAAAATCAGTTAACATGGATGCAGACAGTATGCTAGTATTTGTTATTTAAATCATGTTTGTATAGGTGCAAATACCAGATCATCTAAGTGTGTGTGTGTGTCCATATTACCAAATGCCAACCACCACTGAAGTGGGAAAAACAAATGACTGATTTATAAATTATATTCTGTTTACACATCAAACAAATAAGGTAATTGTTTAAATTTTTTACCTGCTGGTTGTTCCTTGAAAACTCATGAATGACTATAAATTTTTTCATTTAAGAGCTATTTGAAAATCACAATGCAAATTCTTTACACACACACACACCCAATTAGCAATGTTATACAACTGAACTACATTAAAATTAATTTCTCAAAGGTAGCTTTGAAGAAGAAAGAAATTGCAAACACTTGAATTCAAATTCTGTTCTCTAATCTCCTGTCCTTCTAGCTCTTCTCCTGGTTCATTCATTCCCACTAAATTATTACTTTATTTGCATTCATTACAAGTCCCTGTCTCATAAAGCCCTTCCATATTTTTCCAATCTGTCAAGCCCCTCCTGGTTTTACTTTTCTTCCTGCCTATCCTTGGACTTTATCAGCCATCCGAGTACTAGAATTCATTGTCTCTCTAGATTGCTTTGTTGCCAAATTTATACATCAGGCTTTTCTTGACCATTTCTACCTTTACCATGTTACCTTGCAATCTGGTAGTTAGCATGTAAATATTTAATGGAAAAAAGGAGAGAGAAAGAGAAAATTCTTAGGTTTTGCAGTTAGAGTGCTGAAAAATTCTTGTGGAAATCTGTGACTCTTCCTGCTTGGAAGCATTATAAATTCATGTTACTGAATATCAGCTAGGCCCTCACTACTGTTGCCCAGTGTTTTTGTTTTTCTGTCTATATTCTATTTCCTATTATCTCCATTGCAGATCACTTCCAATCCCAAAGCTGTCAATTCTATTATCTGTTTCCTTTCCTTATTATAATTGGGTCATCTAAAGCTATTTTCACCTGAGGATTTTTCAGCATCTCTCCTTACTCTTTTTCTCCCTTTTAGTACCCCCTTCAAAGTGTGCGTGTGTGTGTATGTGTGTGTGTACATGACCAAACGCCAACCACCACTGACACACATATACACATACATACATGGGGGAAGTGGTATTGGCATAGGCAACTTTCAAAAGTTAATGCCCTATCTTTGTACTTAATTCCTTCTCCTCTCCTCCCACATCAGCTACACTCTTCTCAGTGGTCATTAATGACCTCTTAATGGCCAACATTTTCTTCTCAGAGTCTATACAATTTGATCTGTCTATGGCATGGCATTATAGATATTCTAGAAATGTTGTCCTGTTTTGGCATTACAACACAACACAATTCTCCCTGGCTCTCATCCTGTAACTCAGGTGGCTCTTCAGTCTATTTAGCTGATATCTTCATCCTGTAGCCCTTAAATGTAAGTGTCCCTCAAGTGTCTCTTCTTTTCTCTGTTCTCACACCTCAGGAAAGATTCTAAAGCATTAGTGAGTATAAGAATCATCAAAAATTCTAGCTGGAAGAAAGAAACAAAATAATCCTATCAAAAAGCAGGCTAAGGAACGTGAATAGACAAGTCTTAGCAGAAGATATACAAATGAAAAACAAAACATGTAAAAAATGCTCAACATCACTAATTATAAGAGAGATGCAAATCAAAACCATAATTCAGTAACACCTTACTCCTACAAAAATGACCATAATTTTAAAAAAATCAAAAAATAATAGATATTGGCATGGATGTGGTAAAAAGGGAAAGCTTTTACACTGCTGGTAAGAATGTAAACTAGTACAACCACTGTGGAAAACAGTATGGATATTTCTTAAAGAGCTAAAAGTAGATCTGCCATTTGATCCAGCAATCCCACTACTGGGTATCTACCCAGAGAAAAATCATTATATGAAAAAGATACTTGCACACTCATGTTCATAGCAGCACAATTTGCAATTGCAAAAATATGGAACCCAGACCAAATGCCCATCAATGAGTGGATA